>NC_077227.1:20992400-21064900 GCF_027887165.1 Monodelphis domestica | reverse complement strand
TCACAAGTGCAGGCTGGCATTGCACTAAACTATTTATCATGGAGAAATCTATAACATTTTCTTTTCACCTGATCACTTTCTGCCTCTGGACAGCTATAGTCTATTGTCTCCACCACCCTTTGTTGAGATTTTTCTCTCTCTCTGTATGGTATTTACTTTTGGATCAATCCTAGTGTTTCTTGACTCTTAAATGTCTTCATGTAATCCTCAGTGGTTCGCTGTTTGGTGCCTACTTTAATCTGTTTTTATTTGAAGGGGAAATGTACAAATGTATCCACTCCCATAACAATGGGCTCCATCATTTGTTCTAAATGCATTGCCATGGTGCCCTGGACACCTGGGAGAGTCCCGGCCTCATTCCTAAGTGCTTAAGTGACCGACAGTGGGTTGCTTGGGCCCTGGAGAGAATATGATCCCTAACTGAAGGCTGCTCTAAGTAATGCTAAAAGACCTTGACTGGCGTGTTCTATCCTTCCAAAATTGCTACCATATAGTCCTTCCGATCCTGCCCCCAAATGGATAAGATTCTTATCCCTTTGATTTTAAGAAGAAGACTTTGTGCTATCATGTTATATTTTAAAGCCTTACCCAGCTCCCCTAGAGTTGTACTTACCTAAGTATTGTTGTCAACAAAGCCTATTTTATCTTAACGTGTCGAAGACCGATGAAGAAAAATGTGTCGAAAAGTGTGTAGTATATCTGTATAACCGTTGTCATAATCAACAGCGGCTCTTCTCTCAAGCTATTTTGAAATATAACATGATATCAAAGGCCTAGAAATTTACTACCGCTTGGAGCAATATATTGCAGCTTCGACAATGATGGCATGCTCTGTTTGAATGGACTTGGGAACAACCTCTAAGCCCGCCTGTTGAGGCAAAATTGACTGTGCTCAAAAAGAAGCTTTTCCATTCCTTAGTCAAAGGGCTTCGCAAATACAGTGGTGGTTATGGAGCACTTTTCTTACTTTATTGCCTTAGAAACGAATAATGTCGTGATTTAGTCCAAGTGTGGTTAGCTCCATTTTCCAGATACGGAAACTGAAGGTCATGGAGATTAAATAACTTGCTGAAAGTCATTCCTACTGCCAATAAGTGATAGAAACAGACTTCTATACCAAGGGCTCTTTCCCCTACTCTGGTTTGGGTTGTAGGATCCTAAGGCTAGAGCTGGAAGGGATCTCCACAAGGTTATCTCTGGTCCAGCCCTCTCATTTTATGGATAAGAAAACTGAAGCCAAGGGAAGTGACTCTGATTTACCTGAGCTCACATAGGTAGTCAGGATCCAAAATGAGTTTTGAACCCAGATCTCTGACTCTAGAACTTGAGGATCTTCTCCCAATACTTATTCTACTTGTTAAAAATATAACTTGTTGGGGGCAGCTGGGTGGCTCAGTGGATTGAGAGCCAGTCCTAGAGACAGGAGGTCCTGGGTTCAAATCTGGCCTCAGATACTTCCCAGCTGTGTGACCCTGGGTAAGTCACTTAACCCCCATTGCCTAGTCCTTTCTTCTGCCTTAGAACCAATACACATTATTGACTCCAAGACAGAAGGTAAGGGTTTTAAATATATATATATATATATATATTTAATATATATATAATAAATAATAAATAAATATATATATACATATATATATATATATATATAACTTGTTTAATTCCTGGGTTAGAAATAGCCAGCTGTCTTTCACTCTTGAAGCTGTAGCCATCTGGCCAGCATGTACCAATTCTTCTTTCATGTATTCCAGCCTAGCCTGTAAGCCGTAGCTGTTTAGTAGAGAAATCCTTGAATAGCCAGAGTCAAACTGCCTCTGATTCTAGATCCCATGAGTTGGTCATTCTAAAACAACCCAAACTCCCAAGCAAATCACCTTGAATGATTAACTGCCAAAGGCACGCTGGGATTCTTGTGGTGGTTCTTCTTTTCTCATTCATTTGATATGGTGATCCCCAGGGAGGCTTTGGCCCAAGTCATGTGCTGGTGGTAATTGTAATGGGTCAGATGCCATGTATGACAGCCCAGGAAAGCTCGGGTCACTGGTGGGCCATGGCCAAAGATGATTCCGGCCCCTTGTGGCATTGTTGCAAATAGAGACTTCCAAAAAGCCATGAACACACTGAGAAAATATTCACCAGAACTGATAAGGGATTATCCTACTGGCATGTTACACATCCCCAAATGCTGTAGAAATGTTATGATCATCACCACTGACAGGTATCCTAGGTTGCTAAGAAAATGCGCCCCTTTGTATATCCTATAAAGAGGAAGATACTCTGGACAACACAGGTAGTAAACAGATAAATAGTAGTTTAAAGTGAAGAAGGAGTCTGGCAACTATTTTGAGCAAAACATCATTTTGATCTTTGCTTTTTAAAATATCATCACTCTTTCCTGCTTTCCCGTCTCCTTCATCTCCCAGCATATCTCTTCCCTTCGCCCACCCAGAATGCCATTATCCTTTGTAATAAAGAATAAAAGAGCCAGAAGAAGCAGTTCAACAAGCTTCAGCAGCACATTCACTGACTCAAATAGTACATACAGCGTTCCACAATCTCATTTCTCCCACTTCTTCAAAGAAGGGAAGGAAGTGAATTCTCCTATCTCTTTTTCAGGGTCAGGGTCATCCTTATATTCTTTGCTTTAAAACAATGAAACATATAAAGAAAATAAGTCCATGAGTTAACAAATAACATTTCATTCTAGGCAGAAAGATACAGAAGTTCAAAACTGAAAGGGACATAATAGTCCATTTCCCTCACTGGCCAGATAAGGAAACTGAGATGCGTGTAATTGAAAAATAACAACCACAAAAAATACAATTTGATTCATTTCTTCAGAAAATATTAGTTCAGCTAGAAAAGTTCTGATTGGACTTTAGCTCTAGACCATGATACCTATAAGTGAGACATAATAAGAAATTAGAGTCAACTGTAGTAGAAAGAAAATAATATCAATCTTAGACACAATTATTTACCTCATGAAGAACCTTGTTGGCTTAAATAGAGGGAGAGATGCTTAATCTCAGAGTTGGAAGAGAATTTATTGGCCATCTAGTCCAATCTCTGCTTGAATAAAAATTCTCTCTATATTCCTTTCCAAAATGATGTGGAATAATTAATACAATTGAGTTCTACCATTCAAACAGTCCCAGTTCACCTAATTGTATTATCACCTAGCCCATGTTTCTCCTATCTTTTCCAGAAGAAAAATATGGGTGATTTTGTCATACTTGACCAAAAATCTAGGTAAACTTTATCTCCACCATTTTCTGATTTTACCTGCCCTATAATTTCTTATTATAAAATATTTTTCTTATTTCTTATTATAAAATAATATATATATAATAAAATTATCTATATCTCTATCTATATCTCTATCTATCTATCTATATATAAAGAAATCATGTTAATCTGACATGGCCTTTTATTGATAAAAAGCATCTTAACATCTTGTAATCACAGCTTCCTTTTCTAGATTTTCATTGACCATCTCTTTAATCATGTATTCCATACTTTTGCCAGGAATCAAATTCAAGTTCACTGACCTAGACTTTGTAAGCAATATTCTCTAAGCTTTTTCTTTTCTTTTTTTTTCTTAATTACAATCTCATGGGCAGCACAGCAGATAGGTAGAGTACCAGACCTGAAGTCAGGAGGGCTTGGGTTCAAATGTGTCCTCAGATATTTCTTAGCTGTGTGACCCTGAACAAATCACTTAACCCCCATTGCCTAGCCCTTACAGAAGGTAAGGGGTTTAAAAAAAAACAACACATTTTTCTTTCTCCTGACCCTGGCCTCCATAATTTTTTTTTCCTTAAAAAAAAAAACCCTACCTTCTGTCTTATTATTTATAATTTATTATAATTGTTATTATTAATTGTTTTTGTTTTTATCTTATTTTATTTTGTTTTGAATTGATTTGTTTTGATAATTATTGGTTCCAAGGCAGAAGAGTGGTAAGAGCTAGGCAACTACAGTCAAGTGACTTGCCCAGAGTCACACAGCTGGGAAATCTGTTTGATGTCAAATTTGGACCCCAAGACTCCTATCTCCAAGCCTGGTACTCTATCCACTGAGTCAACTAGCGGCCCCCTTCATAATTTTTCAAAGATGACTCAGCAGTGGCTCCGCAGTCACATTCATGAGTTCTTCCAGTGCCCAGGAACATAGTTCATCCCAGCCAGTGACTTCAACTCAGCAAGACCGGTTCATTAAGCCCCAACCTATCTTAGGTGTCATTTCCTTCTATGCTATTTGTCTGTCATACTTTCCAGAGCAAATAACTTTCTCCTTAGTCAAGAAAACCGCAGCCCAATAAAAACTGATAAGCTCTGCCTTCGGTCATCAGAGAACCTAATTTCCTTGACTCCAAGTTCAGTGATGTTTCCACTCATTCCTTGCTATCTCCCCACCTTGGGAAACTACATATTGGACGCTAGAGTCGCTATAGGATGCCAAAGGCACAGAGTAACAAACTGTGGCGGCAATACTGGGATAGTGGAGACCGAGGTCACTGAGGGATGGGAGGAAGGAGAGGCAAAGAGGTGGAGCGAGTCCTAAAGTTAGCATAGTTTCCAGCAAAGTCAACGAGTGGCCATAATAAAGAGAAGGAGCTGGCATGGGTAACCCACAAAGAGGGTCACAGAAAGGAATCTGACCTGCCCTGGCATAGTTCTCCATTTTCCCTCTGGCTCCTCTAATTCATTTCCCCTTCACTGTGGTCGATTCCACCTTGTGAGGATTTGATTACAGGGACTGATTGTTGAGGTGCAAACGATAACCCCCCGCCTCACCCCTCCCTGTAGTTGTCTCCCCAGTGTGGAATTTGTTAACCTAAATCAGTCTCCAGTTCCTGAAATGTATGAGGGAGTTATTCAGTCAGTAATATTTGTGCCTGAATGAATGGATGGATAAAGCATTTATTAAGTGCTTGCTGTGTGCAAAGTACGGTGCTAATGAAGAGTAATAATCTGGTCAAGCATTAGAGAACATCATCCCCACCTCCCTGGCCTCTGTGATACTTTCCAAAGCTACCGAAGTAGGAAATATTAGTGAGGATATTTCAAACATGTATGTATGTGTGTGGATTTATATATATATATATATGTATATATAAATGTACATATATGAATGTTTCTCTGTATACCTATGTATGCTATACACGCACGTGTGTACATATATATTATGTGAAGTTTATATTGTCATATTGCCTGCCCTAAGCCACCCATTCTCTGGGAAATACCTCCTAAAAAGGGAATACAAATTTGGTCTCAGACTCTCACTATTTGTGTGATCCTGGGCGAGTCATTTATCCCCAACTGCCCAGCATTTACTGTGCTTCTGTTCTAAGGCAGGAGGTAGGAGTTTTTTGTTTGGTTGGTTTTTGAAAAGCTAGAACACAGGCACGATTTCAGGAGCTGTACTAGACTGGGCAAAAGTCATCCTTCTAGGCTGTCGCATTAGCTCACTCCTCACTGATATCTGCGGCATGGAGGTAGGGTCCAGGTCAACAACTGTAGCCCTAGTCACATGCCATGAAACCTAGGGGAAGGAGGGAACCTCACCACAGACCTGACAGAGCCCTGGCCTTCTTGGCCCTTCATTTGGCCTGTTCTCACAAGGCATGATTCACTTTCTCACTCATCCAATCATGACAACAGCACCCACTCCAGATGCTTTTCCTGTTCCTGCCCTAATTTCACATACACGTACGAGCTTCATTTTCCCATCATAACTGGTGATGGTCCACAGAACCACCCACTCACCATGCACTAGCTCTGAAACGTCTCCTTAAAACTCCCTACTGGACACTTCCTTTGCCGGAGATTGATCTCTACCGTTGGGGATGGATGGGAAGGAGGCCTTTGATGGAACACACCTATTCTTTTCCCTTCCCAACCTCATACCATTCCAAGCTCCTGATATGTGTGTGTGTGTGTGTGTGTGTGTGTGCATGTGTGTGTGTGTGTTTGGGTTTATGGTGTGGTCACAGAAATCTATCCGTGTTTCTTGAGCTCCCTAGGAGCCAAGGTACTGTAGGGAAGGGCACTCTGATCACTAATGGGCTTCGGGCATTAGTGGCTTTGGGTGGATCAGCCGGCTCTTTTGAGTCTCCTCATCTATCAAATGAAGAGGTTGAAAGGGATAATCTCAAAGTTCTCTGGCACATCTTCGTTGGGTAATAAATGGGATCCCAAATAAATAAACAGACCACATCCTCAGCAAGAAGCATTTACTGCTTAGGGAAACCTGACACACAGGTGTTTTATGAGCACATTAAACAATGGATGAGCAAAACACTGTCCTTGTTAGCCAACCCTGGTTTTCTTCTTCCTTTGTACCCCCAGCACTGAACATGGAGCCTTGTACACCATAGGTACTCAATAAATGTTTCCTGTGCTGATAACAAAGTGCTAAACAATTAGAGATTAGGATGATATTTCTCTTTAGTGGACCTGTGATCTCGCCAATCCCAGGAAGCCCCATGCCTTCTTATCCCATGTGATTACTGTCCATGTTTTCTTGTAAATTTTCCATGTAAGATCTTTTGGTCTTTTACATGTGTATGCATAATACATATAGATATGTATGCAAATATATGTGTATAGGTGTGTGTATATATACACCCACATTTTGTGAGCACCGATATAGCCCTCAAGTTGTTTCTCTGTGCCCAGCCCTTGCTCTTATTTGCTCTCACTACATGACTAGAATGTCTCCTCTCCCAATTATATCTATTATGCCATTTCTTGCTCAGAGTTCATTCCTGAAATTTGCTTCAGTCTGCACATACCCACCATGCATCTCTTTGCTTCCCTTTGCGTCACTATCAATGTTGATTCTTCTACGATTGCACTGTTTCAAGATTCATAGCTATAAGGAATCTTGGGGAGACCATTGAACAAATGGCTCATTGTATCAGTGAGTAGTTTGAGATCATCAGAAATACTATATAGATTCTCAAATGCCATCCAACCTACTCTTCTAGATCTTGTTCAATTCTGTGGCCAACTCATTATCTATCTGCAATGCCTCCCAGAGATAAAAGAATTGATAAACCAATGAGGCATCCAGGTGCATGTCTTAGTCTGAAGAACAGGTATTTTCATCCACTTTGTTTTTCCTGAATGGCTTGTTGAGCAAATCTCTTTTGCAGAGTCATGGCCCATACTGAGGAGTCCCTGTAATATTCTGGGACTTAATGGAATTGGTATAACATCATGGAGTACCAGGAGGCACTCCATGTGACAGTATAGGACCAATTTGGGAGTGGTAATTCATTGTCTGGCCTTCATTTTAAAATACATCCTACGTGGCCTATATTGGCAATCATGTGAGAGTTTTAAGTCTTGGGTTTCCCTCTCTTTACTTGGGCTCATTTCAGATAATCAATCAATCAACTGTGAGCATTTATTAAATGCCTCTTGTGTGCCAGGGACTATGCTAGATTCTGGGGATTCCCAGAATACAAGCATTCAGAGTACTTGGAAATCCTGAAATCCCCAATACCTGGCCGGCAGAGAGGCTTGGTGCAAAGGAGATGAATAATAAATCACTATGACCATGGATTCAGAGATAAAAATGAGAACACTCAGTTCCCCTCAAGGAGCTCATCTTCTGGTGGGAGAGGGACAACATGTACAGAAATAAACAAAAAATATGCAAAGGAAATACAAAGTGTTTGATGGAGTGGGAGGAAGGATGAGCTGATGAGTGGGGCAGTAAAATGGGAGATCTCTCTGGCCAACACCCAGAGGAGCTTTCTGGGCCAGATTTTAGGTATATTGGCAAGCCACTGTCTGCTCCAAGTCTACTTCATTCAATCATCCTAGGAAAGACTTCTGATTCCTCTCTTTTGGGAGGAGGCAGGTTTGTTTATGAACCCAAATAGGAAGAGAACCTTCCCAGAGTTGGAAGAGTTCCAAACCTGCATCATGCCTACTGACTTTAGAAACTCTAGCCTGGATTTTGTGGCAATAAATTGCTACAGTTTTTAAAAAGCCAGCCTTACTAGTTGGGGGGGGGAGGGAAAGGAGGGAGAGAGAGAGAGAGAGAGAGAGAGAGAGAGAGAGAGAGAGAGAGAGAGAGAGAGAGAGAGAGAGAGAGAGAGGGAGAGGGAGAGGGAGAGGGAGAGGGAGAGGGAGAGGGAGAGGGAGAGGGAGAGGGAGAGGGAGAGGGAGAGGGAGAGGGAGAGGGAGAGGGAGAGGGAGAGGGAGAGAGAGAGAGAGAGAGAGAGAGAGAGAGAGAGAGAGAGAGAGAGAGAGAGAGAGAGAGAGAGAGAGAGAGAGAGAGGGAGAGAGGGAGGGAGGGAGAGACAGGGAGACAGAAAGACAGGGAGAGAGATAGGAACAGGGCAAGGCTTAAGAGCAAAGATTAGAATAGATGGTGCTGCTCTGGCTAAAGAAATTACCGTAACTAATCTGGGGAGGAGAGAGGGGGAAGAAGGAAGGAGGGAGGGAGAGGGAGAGGGGGGTGTTTGGTAGAGTAATACCTAAGGTTTAGGGCTCCATTAACAAAGCCAAAAGGAGCGTGCCTTTCAAAACATTCCAAGTCCCTGGGTCTGCCCATTTAGACACCTCAGTGAAGAGAGGAAATTAGGGCAAGACAAAAGGAATGCAAGGGACAGAGAGTCCTGAAAAAGGCTCAGAAGGAAGGGTGTGTGGGCTGCTTGGCACAGAAAATGTCCCTGGATTTTCTAAGAGGCCACCACACCCCTTTGTCCCATGTTGACCCAGACTAAAAAATGCCTCCTGTTCTCTCTGACCTCTCCACACTGTGTGCACTCAGGTTTATAAGGGATCTTCTTTTTTGAACCAGGCCTATGATTTCACTGTTAAGAGCAGACACCCTCCCCCATTGCAGGCCAACACCTGCCCAGTGATGTCCATCTTCTTAGAGAGTTGCACGGGCACTAAAAGATGGAATGATGAGTCCAGGTCACTGAGCCAATCAGAAATGATCTCAGGTCTTCTTGATTCCAAGGCCAGTTCTCCATCATACTGCCTCTCTCTATGGTATTAATAGTCTAGTGGCTGTTATTTATATCACATTTTCAGGTTTCCAAAACACATCATCAGTTTTTACCTTAACCCACAACAGCATATGTGTAATGATTGTTTCCCCAGATAGCTTTAAAAAAAAGAAAAAAAAAACTCTTTGAACCAGATACTAAGTATTGGTTCCAAGGCAGAAGACAGATAAGGGCTAGACAATTGGAGTAAAGTAACTTGCCCAGGGTCACACAGCTAGGAAGTATCTAAAGCGAGATTTGAACCCAGGACCTCTTGGGTAGACTTTAAGCTCTTTGAGAGTAGGGTTTGCTTCTTCTTTATCTTAGTGTTCCTCTCTACCTGCACCTAGCACAGTGTTTAGCATACAGTAGGTACTTAATAAATGTTTGCTAATTCATTGATTGCTATCTAGTAAGTGTCAAAGATGGGATTCGAATCCAGGTCTTCACTAATTCTAAGACCAGTGCTTTTTCTATATATTGCCATTATTTAAGACCCCTGCAGATATCCCTACAAATATTACATAATCACCTGTCTATATTGGTATCTATCTATCCATCTATCCATCTATCTGTCCATCCATCTATCTCCCTATCTCCCTATCTCTCTCTCTCTCTATCTATCTATCTATCTATCCATCTCTATCCATCTATCTATCTATCTATCTATCTATCTATCTATCTATCTATCTACCCACCTATCCTTATTGCTTTTGAGGAAAAAAGCAATTCTGACTGTTAGTAGAGTGAGCACAATGACTTAGAGCTAGATTACCCCCATTCAAATTCCATGTTCTCCCTCTGTAACCCAGAGCAATTCAGTCCCCTTTCTGGATCTCTCTTTCCTCATCACTACATGAGAGAATTGTGTTAATTAGAATCTTGAACCCTTGGACTTTATCCCCCAGAAGTCCTTTGATAGTTCCCAGAATCCTCTCCTCTCTCCACCACCTTTAAGTGGTCACATTTGTATATGGTTTGGTGTGAGCCACACCCTTGCTCTCTTCTTCAGCAAGCAGGCTAGGTTTAGGTAGGGTTGTTTTTTTTTTTACTTTAGTTATTATTAATAAAACTTTTAAAATATAAGTTATTGTATATTAATTTAAAAACCCTCAGAATAGAATTATTGCTAAAGGCCCTTCTATCCTGTGATTTCTAAATACAGTATTATTTCAGATTGGGAAACTCAAAGGTTAAAGCCAACAGTCTCTAAAAAGTTCTAATGGTAACCCCAAGGTCTTAAAACCAAGGAAATGCAAGCTCTGGCAAGACTGATTGAGCTTCAAGGGCTCTGGCTCTGGCTCTGGCTCTGGCTCTCTATTGAATCTTGTATCTATTGTTCAAGGATGAGCCTTGCTAGTTTCTAGTGGTTGACTGTTGGGTGATGAATTTTAAGGCCACAAAACTCATGAAATAGACTCCTCCTAAGGCAGGGAGGGGCCATTGGGCACCCTCAAATCTTTATGTCTATCAGCCATTGTCATTCAGATGTTTACTTAGCACCAAATAATGTGCATATGGTGCTGAATGGTGGATTCCTAAATCTCCCTTCCCAGATCCTTTTCCTCTTCCTCCCTTATATCTATTTGTGTCATCACTCTCATTCCTCCAATGTTCCTGCCACTCTTCCCATCCCTCCCATTGTGCCCCATAGAATTCCTGTTCTATTGTTAACAAACTGTCTCTCCTCTCTCCAGCAATTCCATCATATAGGTTTCCTATTGCCTCATGTATGTTGCCCTGATGTGTATATATAGATATAGACATAGACATAGACATAGACATAGACATAGACATAGACATAGATATGTGTGTGTGTGTTTTGCCTCAGTCTACTAAAATGTAAGCTTAAGGAAAGAAGGCATTTTGATGGCCTAATGTATTGCCTGGCCCATAGGACTTCCCAAATAAATGAAGTGAATCAAATTTAGAAGGAGGGTGATAAGAGCCAGAAGTGAATGTTCAAGGGAGCCCGAAGCCCTAGGTTCCACTGATAGGTCTAGTGCCTACTCACTTAACTCATCTAAGCTTTGGTTCCCTTGGCTGTAAAATGGAGATAATTATACTTGCATTGTCTACCTCACAGGCTTGGTGTGAGTCAAGCACCCTACCAACCTGAAAGTACTCCTGAAATGTAAATTAGGAGGGTGATGATAAGATGCTCCAGAAGATAGGCTATCAAAGGCAAACCAGCTCTAGTTGCCTTAGAACTAACTGGACTAGAGGGCAAGAAACAAAGAGAGGGAGATGTTGTTAAAGTCTTCCTCTTCCCCTTCTTCACCATTTTCCAAAATGTCCAACAGAAACATTTTGAATTTACTTACAAATGGCCTCGTTGTTGCCTATCTCAGGCATCTGTGCATCTGGCCATTCATCCATCCATCCATCCATCCATCCATCCATCCATCCATCCATCACCAAGGATTTGTGCTTACTTGGGACTGGGCACTGGACATGCATAATTCATGTTACTACTACTTAGCCTCAGCTAGCTTTTCAGTGCTAGTACTCCAGCCTTTCTCGACTGTTTGGGAAATAGCTGGTCTTCTTCAGTCCCTCAGCCATTAAATTATTAAGCATCTACTGTGTGTCAGGCGCTGGGCTATTTGCTGGGGATTCACAGAGAGAATGAAAAACAATCCCTGCCCTAATCTCTAAAATGAAGGGCTTAAATGGCTAAGTGTAATCATTTAAAGCTCAAAATCAACCAACACTAAAAATCCCAGCTTGATTCATTGTTCTATTGATTGCCCAGGCTTCAGAAAGTAATGGAGAAAATGTTATTCATGCAGATTAAACTTTAAATTTTAATTAAAATTAAACTGTTTAATTTTTTTGAAAAAAAATAAAATAAAATGAAGGGCTTAAACCCGAGGACCACTTCTAGCTCCAGATCTAATGAGCAGCCTCCGAGCCATGAAGGAGCCCAAATTCTTCAGGTAGAGTCCATCGGTGTCTCTTGAGGACACGCATTCGTGGCCAGCCTTTTCAAGAGCCCACGAGTCACTTCAGGTTCTCAGCCACGTAGAGAATCTCCCCTCTAGTTAGAAAGGACCCTCACAGCTTCCTGCTAGCTCTGTGACCTATTGGCTCCAAGTCCCTTCCTTCCTTTTCAAGCCTCTTGAGTGGAAGGAAGAAAGGAATCTCTCTCAGAGGATGCCTGGGAATGTTTCCTTGTGGCAGCATTTGTCAGAACAAATTAACCGCTTGCATACGTGGTCTTTGGGGTGTAGCAACCTTTAAATACCCTAATGGTACATCTGGAAGAGCATCTAATATGACCTGCTTCAAAGGAAAAGGTTGATAATGAGTAGTCCTAGCAAATTGGGTACGCATGGCTTCTTTCCCCACTTCTCCCCCCGCCTCGCCCTCCTGATAGCGCCTGACCTGGGTCAAGAAAAGGGGAAGAATACTTGCCTTAAAAGCAGGGTTTTGAATCCTGCCTTTGGGGAAGTCACCATCTCCCTCATTCCTTCATCTGGAAAATGAAGGATTTCTATCGCTAGGATCCCTTCCACCTCTTAGACCATGAATACGCTAACCCACAATTACTCAAAGTCTTAGAAGCATGAAGAACTTTGCAAGTAGCCACTTACCATTCCCGAGAGGTGGCCCTAAGCCCCGCTCATCCTTGTAGCCTATGACTGCCTCCGAAATCTACAGCCTGAATTAGACATGTGTTGCCTCTGCTTTGTGTCATCTCTTCAATCTACCATTCCAGAATGGAGGCTATAAATGGGAACTGACAAGCAGTGGTCCGAAGGTCCTGGGTGGGTCGGGGCGCTATTGTCTATTACCCATAAACCCGTGTGCCCACAAAGAATTGTCATTTGGATCCCTGTTCGCCTCAACAAAATCTACGGCATGCCTCGGTCTCATCAATAAGCGAGCATCCCATCTGTCGAATGGATAACTTGTCTGTCACACATATTATGTATGACTATCTTTCAAATGTTTGTAGCTGTTGTTGTGATTAATAAAATACATATGCATTGAAAAGCACTGCTGAATTCATGGGAGCGCTTTTTTTTTCATCATTTACTTACTCACTCAAGAAATTCTGAGTCCTCAGACGAAGTGGCTGGGAACCACTGAGCCAGAATCTGCAGCTCAGGAATTTTTTGACCCTTGCTTCTTTGTCCTTTTGCCTTGAGCTAGGAGACAAAGAATTTCAGACCTTCCACAATCTGAATCCCTCCTGCCTTTGGAGTCTTATTTGAAATGACTCTCCTTCTGGCCTTCGAGTTGTTCTCCCCAAATGACCTCCTGCATGCCTTTTCAAGTGACTGGAATGCCTCTTCTCCTCAATTCCCCTTCATTAGAATACCTTGTTTGCTTCATGCCACCTCCTACGTGAAGGCTTTCTGGATTTCTCTAGTTATTAGTACTCTTCTCCTTTTTGACATTTTAATACATTGTTTATGCTATGTATTTATTCACTTAGATACACACTGTAACCCTGTGGTAGATTGAAAAGTCCTTGTCTATGTATCCTTGTTGCCCTATGCGATGCCTTGCACGTTACAGGCACTTGACAGTTGAAGCTAAGTACAGACAATTGTCCATATTGGGGTGTTTTTCTGCTTAGTGGCATAGTTCAGTGAAAAGATTGGATCAAATTTGGAGTCAAGGGACCTGAATTCAAAATCTGCCTCACTCTCTTGATATCATCTAGGACCATTATCTGGGCAAGTCACTTTATCTTTCAACAATAGAATTAGGGGGAGGGAGGACAACTAGGTGGTTCAAAGGATAGAAAGCCATGCCTGGACATGGGAAGTTCTGAGTTCAAATTTGGTCTCAGACGCTTTCTAGCTGTATAACCCTGGGCAAATAAGTCACTTAATTCCAAATGCCTAACTCATCTGCCCTGGAACCAATATTTAGTATTGATTCTAAGAAGGAAGGTATGGATTGGGGCAAAAAAAAAAAACCACACACACAATAAAACTGCAAGGGTAGAGAGAGGTGTGGAACTTGTTGCACCTGATGGACCTCTAGGACTCCTTCCAGGTCTAAACCTGTGATCCTATCAATTGTAACAGGATGAAGATTGTCCCCAAATCACTTTAGTACAGATAGTAATTCTATTTTTCCTTTCTAATCTTAAATAAGCTGATAACTGAGCTATGATAGGATCATAGATTTAGAGCTCGAGGGCACTTCAGAGGTTACTTTGTCCCAACTTCTTCATTTTGCAAAAGAACAGAAGGCTAAAATAACTTTCTCGTGATTGGTCACACGTGTGGTTGTTACAGAATCAAGATTTGAACTCAAGTCCTCAGATTTCAAATCGAGCTCTTTATGCCCACTCTTTGTGTTACATATCAGACAACCACCAAATGTCATGCTAGCAGTCTTGGACATCTTAGTAATTGTAACTGAAGATGAATGTGATTAATGAAATCATTAAGTTCTTCTGTTCACTCACATGGATTTCTGTCCTTTTTAAAAAAAAAAAGGAAAATTCTTGTGTGACCCTGGGCAAGTCACTTGACCCCCATTGCTTAGCCCTTATCACTCTTCTGCCTTGGAGCCAATACTCCAAGATAGAAGGTAAGGGTTAAAAAAAAAGAGAGAGAGAATTCCCTGATCTCATGAAATTCAGGAAGAAAGAAATCAGATTATTAGGAATATCCTTAGAGAGTTGCCTGGTATCCATGAAAGGTTCCTTTCAAAAAAGGAGAAGGAATTAGAAATGTGCTTTTATTTTTTTTAAACCCTTACCTTCTGCCTTGGAACCAATACTAACTATTGGTTCCAAGGCAGAAGAATGGTAAGGGCTAGGCAATGGGGGTTAAGTGACTTGCCCAAGGTCACACACAGCTAGGAAGTGTCTGAGGCCAGACTTGAACTCAGGACCTTCATCTCCAGGCATGGTTCCCTATCCATTCAGCCACCTAGGTGCCCCTGATCATATTTTAACCATTTCCCATATTTCTTTAGCAGAAGAAGACTCCTTAGTCAGGCATGAGAAATAGACAGGGACAATTTGATCCATATTCCTTTCATAGATACATCTTCCCAAGCAGTTAGATACTGAAGAAACTGCTTAGAATCTGGAGTAAGAGAATCAGGGTTCTTAGATTTTTTTCTTTAACCCTTACCTTTTGTCTCAGAATCAACACTGTGTATTGATTCCAAGGCAGAAGGGCAGTAAGGACTAGGCAATGGGAGTTGAGTGACTTGCCCAGGGTCATACAGCTAGGAAGTGTCTGAGGCCACATTGAATGCAGAACCTCCAGTCTCCAGGACTCTCAATCCACTAAGTCACCTAGGTACCCCTCCACACACACACACATACCCAGGTTCTTAGATTTTCAGAGATTTTGATATGCTCAGATCTAATCTTAGATCTTCTGCTTGCTTCCCATTGTGATACAAATGATTGGACCTTTATGGATCTCAGTTTCCTCATTTGTAAAAAAAAGGCTGTAGAACTAGATGGCCTCTCAGGATTCTTCCAACTTGGGCTCCATAGTGCAGATCTCACTCAGTCTATCCTTGCCTTCTTGACCTATAAGGTTTGGGGCCACCATTGTTGCTTAATTTCTCCATGGAGGATCTACCCAACAGGCTATAGGATTTCCATTAGCCTTTCAGTGCTGAAGGCTTTCAGTGAACTACTTAAGACTGCCCAACCAGTGTCCCTCCCTTGTTCCATCCAAATGGCTAAACCACAGACTTCTCCAGGAACACATTCCTCTGATGGTCAGCCTTGCAAATCACTTGTATGCCAGTTTGGTCCTCAGACTCAGCCCCCCACTCATGTCTCCACTGTCTGTGAGGTCACCTGTGCTTTTTCATCCTAATGTCTAGTGATTTGCAGCCATGCATTCAGCACCATGAGAACACAGGCTCCAAAAATGTTTTGTTTTGCTTTGATTTTGTTTGTTTAGGGACTTATTTGGAATTATTAAAATAGTGACATAGTTTCTGAGATACAAACCAGACCAAACTTCTTTCCCTTCTGGGAAACTTGGGGCCGGTTCTTTGTCTAACTGTAGTGCCTGTCCAAACTAAATGTCTACTATATATGTACAAATTTACCATATTATGGTATTTTACATATATAGTCTACACATATATTCTGATGAATTAATTCAATGGGCCATATGTCCTGAATATGAGTAATCAATATTATTCATCCACTTTGTTTTTCCCATGTGGATAAAAGCTGATATATGTTGAAGGGCTATGGATATCAGAGACAGCCATGTAATAATAAAATTTAGTACAATCAAAATTAACAGCTAGGTGGTTCATTAGATAGAGGGCCAGACTGAGAGATGGGAGTTCCTGGGTTCAAATCTGATGTCAGATACTTCTTAGATATGTGACCCTGGTCAAGTTACCAACTGTCTAGCTGTTGCTGCTCTTCTAACCTTAGAAGAAATACTTAGTAATTATTTTTTAAACAGTTACCTTCTTTCTTAGAATCAATACTGTGTATTGCTTTCAAGGAGAAAGTGTGATATTGAGTGACTTGCCCAGGGTCACACAGCTAAGATGTGTCTGAAGCCAAATTTGAACCCAGGACCTCCCATCTCTAGACCTGGCTGCCCCAATATTTAGCATTAATTCTTAGACCGAAGATAGGGGTTAAAATATATATCTATATAGATCTATATAGATATATATATAGATAGATATATACTCTAGGTATATAACTCCCTCAAAGAAGTTAATGTGAACCTGAAAAGCATGAGATGACAGGCCTGAAAACAAGTTAATATGCTTTGACATTTTAATTAAAAAATTTTTAAACCTTTACTTTCCATCTTGGAATCAGTTTGAAGTACATGTTCCAATGCAAAAGGCTGGTAAGGGTTAGGCAGTTGGGATTAAGTGACTTGCCCAGGGTCATACAGCTAGAAAATGTCTGAGGTCATATTTTTTTTTAACCCTTACCTTCCATCTTAGAATCAATATTTTGTATTGGTTCCAAGGCAGAAGAGTGATAAGAGCTAGGCAATGGGGGTTAAGTGACTTGCCCAGGGTCACACAACTGGGAAGTATCTGAGGCCAGATTTGAACCTAGGACCTCCCAACTCTAGGCCTGGCCACTGAGCTGCCCAGCTCATATTTGAGGTCATATTTGAATCCAAGACCTTCTGTCTCTAGGTGTCTAACTATTTTTTTCTCCACTGAGCCACCTACCTGCCCCCTTTTAATTTTAGTTTAATGAATTATTTTTGGTTAGTATTCATGGATGACCATGTTTGTAGCATGACTTTTGAGGCTTTGCCTGTGCCAGTGCTTGTGTGTCTATTTGTTTCCCTTCATTTTTGTCCTGTGGTAATATAAGGACGTAGGAATGACTAAAAATAAAAGTGGGAAGGACCTTTTAAAGTGTAGCCATGATCACTAAAACTTTTGAGGAATCAATGACATTTTAGTGAACATCCAGATTTTGGAAAACTATTTCATAGTATCCTAGCATCTCCAAGTTAGAAGAGACATTAGCCACTAATGTGGGTCAACTCTCTTTATTTACATATCAAGTATAAATTTATTGATTCTTCCTAATTCTACCTAATTCAGTTCAACTAAAAAAATAGTTAAATATCTACTATATGAAAGGCTTTGACTCGCAGAATACCAAGACATAAAGGAAAAATAGGCTTTTGGGTAGTTCTGTTTTCAATTTTTAAAATTAGATTCTTAGTAATCACCACCACCATGAAAAAATATTTAAGTAAACACATGCATAAAAAAATGTGCAAAATTTCAAACTCTACATTGTTTACAATTTGTTTTAAAATATGTAGATCATAGATGTGCTAATATAGATATCCTCTGCTTTTGACTACCCTTTGGATTTGTTTTACTTTATACTTTTTTCTTGATTTTGTGGCTATTTTTAAAAATGTAATCATAGTATGCATTATTCTCTTTTATTTATATTTAATATATTTATCTCATTTGCAATAATTGTCATTTCTAATAATATAATACAAGCTGTTACATTAAATATTATAATCCATTCAACCATTTCCCCCCAGTAACTATATTTGTGTTATTTTTAGTTAGTTTGTCATTACAAACAAAGCTTCCATGAATATTTTCATATCCATACAACTTTTTTGCCTTCTCCATAATGCCCCTGGAGCCTCATCCTACTAATGGAATACCAGTGAGCATACACAGATTTACACATTGTAATATTAGGCCTATTTCTCCGTGTTCCTATCAGCATTTAATTTGATAAACTTAGCCTGTCTGGTTCTCAGTTAACATACATTAGCAGGCCCATATTTAGCTAGATTGGTCCTTAGGCAGCAGAAGCAATCTGTTTCCACACTCTTTCCAAAACCAAGTCTTTGCAGTTTGGTCATACCCAATAGAACTTTTGTTCCAATTTCGTTCCAAATCCCTCAGGAGGTAGCCTTTGTTTTAAAAAGGTAATTCTCCATCAAGAGACACACTGTTTATGTAGAAAAGTAAATACAAGAAAATTTGGAAAGGAAAAGAGCCATAATGCAAGGAGGACAAAGAACAGACTCCTGTAGGATCAAAGAATCGTAGAATGAAAGCTGGAAAGGACATCAGATATTATCTCATTCAACCTTCTCATTTTACAGATGTGGAAACTGAGGTCAAGAACAACTCAGTGTCTAACTGAGGTTTATCTCAGCTGAGTCTTAAAGGAAACTACACATGCTAAGAGTCAAAAGACAGAAGGAAATACATTCTAAGCATAGACAAAGTGTTGGCAAGTAATCAGGGCCTGGAATCAGGAATACTCATGTTCAAATCTAACCTCAGACAGCTGCTAGCTGTGTAACCCTGGACAAATCACTTAACCCAGTTTGCCTCAATTTCCTCATCTGTTAAATGAGCTGGAGAAAGAAATGGCAAAACATTCTAGCACATATGTCAAGAAAACCCGAAGTGGGGTCATGAAAATTCCAACATGGTGGTGGGTTGGAGAGTCCACCTGGAAGTGGCTAAAGGCTAGCTAAAGCAGAGAAGGCAAAGTGGGGGAAATGGGTACCTTTTCCATAGAATTCCTCAGGGAAAGGGAGATTTATTCAAGGGTGATTTGAAGGTGTGGTAAGGTCCAGGGAGGGTCCTTTGAAGATGGGAGCAACTCCAGTGTGTTTATAGACCTTAGGGAAGATTCCAGCAGATCCCAAGAGCCTGAAGATTGGAGGAGGGAAGACACAATCAAGGAAGCTAAGCCTTCCTGAAAGAGATGGGAGGTTCCAGGACCTAGTCCAAGAGAGAGGCACCTCTTTCTAAAGCAGTCACACAGCTAGTGTCTGAAGCTGGAATTAAAGTCAGAAAGATGAGCCTTCCTGACCCCATGCCCTGCACTCTATCCACTGCACCACCTAGCAGGTAGGAGTAGCAGTGACTAAAGGCTCTCTTTAAGAGCCTACAACATAGATGTATAAGGCAACTAGGTGGCCCAGTGGAGAGAATGCTAGGCCTGAAGTCGGGAAGACTCATCTTCCTTAGTTCAAATCTCACCTCGGACTTTGCTAGTCACATCACCCTGAGCAGGTCACTTAGCCTTATTTGCCTCAGTTTCTTCCTGTGTAAAATGAGCCAGGAGGAACCAGAAGGAAACGGAAAATCACTCCAGTCTCTTTGACAAATAAAACCTTGAAAAGGGACATAAAGAGTCAGGAACAACTGAACAGCAGCCAAGATCAGAGAAGGATTGCCTTGGATCCAATACACAAATTTGATTCTAGGGTGGTAGGTGAGGGTTTAAAAAAAAAAAACAAAACTGAAATGTAAGAAGGAAGCTTCAATGGGGCAGCTGGGTAGCTCAGTGGATTGAGAGCCAGTCCTAGAGATGGGAGGTCCTAGGTTCAAATCTGGCCTTAAACACTTCCCAGCTGTGTGACCCTGGGCAAGTCACTTGACCCCCATTGCCTAGCCCTTATCACTCTTCTGCCTTGGAGCCAATACACAGTATTGATTCCAAGATGGAAGGTAAGGGTTTAAAAAAAAAAAGAAGGAAGCTTCAAAAAAAAATCACAGGAGAAAACCGAGGGGGTTCTGTAGAGCTATTATGAGGTATCTAATTGGGAGAGAGGTAACTGGTCAGCACAAGGGACATCTGTTTTCCCTGCCAGGAGGAGAGAGAGGTCCTCTGCGGAGAAGGAGCTGAGGTGGGAGGACTGAGAAGAAAAGCTTTGAGACAGTGAATCCACCCAAGAGTCAATGGAGGAAGAATAAAAGGATTACTGGGCTTCAGTGAAGAGCTAGGGGAGATTAAGATAACATAAATTTGTGGTGGAACCAGTCAGTACAGTTGTGGGACTTCCTTCAGCAAAGTTCAGTGCCACAAGAGGAGGAGGAGGAGGAGGAGGAGGAGGAGGAGGAGGACAAGGTAGAAGGTGGGGGAGACCCATGATTGGCTTTGGCCAAGGCATGCAAGAACCATGAATGCACAGAAGGGAGAGAACAGGTTAGAGCTGACCTGGTTGGCTACAGTGCTGAGACTGAGAAGGAAGGAGAGACCAATCGAGGAGGTGACGGACTGGGAAGCAGGTAGGGGTCCTTGTTGTTGTTGTCCAGTCATTTCATTTATGTCTGTTTTCATTTGGAGTTTTCTTGGCAAAGATCCTGGGTCAGTTTGCCATCTCCTTCTCCAGCTTATTTTACACATGAGAAAACTGAGGCAGACAGGTTTAAATGACTTACCCAGGGGCACCCTGCTAAATTGTATCTGAGACTGGACTTGAACTCAGAAAGATGAGTCTTCCTGATTCCAAATGGAGCACCCTCTCCACTGGGCCAGATAGCTGCATATCTACTCTAGATGTAGATTCTATTATTATCTCCATTTTACAGATTAGGAAACTGAGGCAGACTGAGTTAAGTGACTTGCCCAGGGTCACACCGCTAGAGTCTGAAGCTGGATTTAGACTCTGAAAGATGAGTCTCCCTCTCTATGCCCAGCACTGCACTACCTAGCAGGTAGGAATGAAGATGAGTAAAAGCTATGGTGAAGGCAGACAACAGATTGAGGAGGAATGAGATGGAGAGTTGGGGGAACAGAAGGAGGCTGTGATCAACGAGGAACTTCTGAGTTAACAGTAATAGTTAGAACATTTATATGGATCTTTAAGATTTGCATAATGCTTTGTATATATGAGCTCATTTGATTCTCATAACAACCCTGTGAGATAGAGAGCTATTATTATCCCCATTCTATCCATGAGGAAACTAAGACTGTTTGAAAAGGGAGGGGAGCAGCTATGTGGCCTCAGACTCTCTAGCTGTGTGACCCTGGGCAAGTCACTTAACCCCCACTGCCTAACCCTTGCTGCTCTTCTGCCTTGGAACCAATACACAGTATTAATTCTAAGATGGAAGGAAAGAAAAAATAAAATAAAAAAAGAAACAGAGAGCAGGAAGATAAGGTGGACTGAGACAGGGAAGAAGCCTCTCAACTCAGCTTCTCCCTGGGACTAGGGCATGGACTGGGTCATCTCTTCAGGAAAAGAAGTCTGTAGAAAGTAAGGCAGCAAAGTTCTGAATTCTAAACTGTGTATTAGTGTTTAGATACACAAGATCAGGACTAGGATCTCAAGATTTAGAGGTAGGAGAGATCTTATTTTTTGTTGTGATTTAGTCATTTCAGTTGTGACCTGACTCTTTGTGACCCATTTGGGGTCTTGGCAAAGATACAGGAATGGTTTCCCATTTCCATCTCCAGCTCATTTTACAGATGAAAAAAACAGAAGCAAACAAGGTTCAGTGACTTACCCAGGATCACATAGCTAGTAAGCATCTGAGCCTGGATTTGAACTCAGGTATTCTTGACTCCAGACCTCATGTTCTATCCATTGTGCCTTCTAGCTGCCCAGATGAGACCTTAGAGATTATCTAACATCATTTGTCCCAAAGATGACAAGATAAAAAAGAGCATATTCCCTGCCTGCCCCTTCAGTAAGGCAGAGGGATAAAACTGTGTCTTGATGAGCTGTGATCAGTCAGCAAACCAATATTAAGTGCCAAGCCCTGGGACTGCAAGTACAGAGGGGAGCCGGACAGGCCCTGCCCTCAAGGAGCTGCCTGACAGTCAGCTGGGGGGATACAACAGCTTTACAGATGTAATGTGTGCAAGATAATTCCAAAGTGATGGGGACAGAGCAGCTCCCAGCTGCATGGCCAGAGACAGAGGTGACATATACACACTAAACACAAAGGGATGAGTACAGGGAATGGCTACCATCAGGGGACTCGGGGAAGGATGCAGAATCCAGATTGAGCTCTGAAAAGAGGTAGAAAGTTCAGTGAGGTATGACAGGGCTAAAGAGAAAGCTGGATGGCACCACAGGACGGCTAGGGGAGATGGAGGTGACTTTTAGCTAAGGGAGATCAGGGAGGACTCCACAGAGGAAGTAGCATCTGAGTTGGATCTTGAAAGCCAAGGATTTGAGAAGGGAATATACTCTAGACCTGTGTTAATTCTGGAGGTCAGAGATCACTAGATGGAGTCAGGCCACAATTTGGGCATTCTATTCCGGCTGGCATATATAGAAGGCAGGGATGGAGTTCTCTCTTGGATACTCTGGCCAACAAGCCTTCATGTCACTTCTCCAAGCCTGATCTTGGTCCAGCTCTCAAAATTCCTTTTTGATGGATTTTCAGATGTGCTTAGCAAGTGTGGAGATGACATTTCCAGCACATTCTACCAAGTGCTGCCCTTAGAAGCCCATTCTTTATCCCCAAGAATCTGTCACGGTCAGAATGTCCTTAGTGCTTCTCTCTCGGAATTGCCTTCAGAGCCATGGCCGCTGGCGGACAGTCACCCGAGGGACAGTAGATGAGACCTTACTCATGACCCAGTCAAGGGAATCATAGTCTCAACTGCCAACTCTCTGTTTCTATAGCCATCGCAATTCATACCTTCTATGGTATAAGCAGAGTACAATTTAAAATTCATTTTTAAGGAAACTGAGGCAGAGAGATTAAATGATTTGGTCAAGATCACACAGCAAGAAAGTGTCAGAGTCACTACCAAAATCCATTTCTTTCTTTCTTTAAAACCCTTTCCCTCTGTCTTAGAATCTATGTTAAGTATCAATTCCAAGGTAGATGAGTGGTAAGGGATAGGGCTAAGTGACTTGCCCAGGGTCATACAGCTAAGAAGCATATTTGAATCTCCCATCTCCAGGCCTGGCTCTTAATCCACTGAGTCACCCAGCTTGCCCCTGGAACTTATTTCTTCAGGGTCAGAGCTTTCTCTACTATGCCATATTATCCACTAGCATGAAATAAAATGCATAAAATATTTCTTTTAATAAATACTCTGAGTCATTTAGTATGCCTTCTGTGGTCATCCAGTCATCTTTACTTTTCTTCAAAGTTAAGCTCAAGCCTCCTCTTACATGAAGCCTTTCCTGATTCCCCCCAGCGGCTATGACTTCCCTTCAACTATTTTGTATCTATTTGGGAGAGAGACAGACAGACAGACAGACAGATACACACCCACATATATAAATACATCAGCCATTCAACATTTACTATGTACCCTGTGTGTATCTGTAGGATACAAGCAGTACTATACAAAAAGGTAAAAGACAGCCCTTGGCCCTCACACTCTGATGGGGAAGACAACATATATATTCATACACACAACTCACACATGAGCCACATATAGCATAATTAGGAAAAAATTACAAAAGTAAAAAGAACTAGAATTAAAAGGCATTAGAGAAGGGTTCCTATAGAAGGTAGCATTTGAGCAGGGACTTAAAAAAAGCCAGGAAGGTTGTGATCTCTCCTTCGACAGAAAGTAAGCTTCATGAGGGTAAGGACTGTTTCATTTTTCTCTTTGCATCCCCAGTACAGTGTCCAACACACAGTAGGCTCTTTTTTAATAAATACCCTTACCTTCAGTCTTAGAATCAATGCTATGTATTAGTTCCAAGGTAGAAAAGCAGTAAGGGCAAGGCAATGGGGGTTAAGTGACTTGCCCAGGGTCACACAGCTACGAAGTATCTGAGGGCAGATTTGAAACCTGAACCTCCCATCTTCAGACCTGGCTCTCTGTCCACTGAGTCACCTCACTGCCCCCATAGTGGGCTCTTGATACGTGTTTGTTCATTGATTTTGGTATTCTATGATTTTATTGTTCAATTGTTCAGTCCTGTCCAGTTCTTTATGACCTTGTGGACCATACTGTCCATGGGGTGTTCTTGAAAAGATAGCAGTCATTTGCCATTTCCTCCTTCAATAGATTAAGGCAAAGAGATTAAGTGACTTGCCTAGGTTCATTCACATAGCTAGAATTTGAACTCAGATCATCCTGATTCCAGGCTTAGTGCTCTATCCATTGAGCCACCTACCTGCGTCCATTTCTATATTTGTTTAAAGCCTCATGTGTACTTTGGTCCATCATCCAGAGTAACCCAGTTTTTTCTTTCCAAATTGGTCAGTCTCCAAATGGAAGGTTGCCCTGGGATAGTGGCTGTGACCATGTTGCCTATTTTCTAAATTGTGGTGGCAAGTTTAGCTCTGGCTGACAACTGGAGGGGTGTGACTTGTTACTTGTTCTGCTGAGCCCAGCCTTTGCGAGCTATGAAGGGAGTGCTAAGTCAGCCTGGAATGCAGGTTCAAGAATAGCCCCTACTGCAGGGCTCTTAGAGTAGAGATCTCTAAAAGAGTACTCAGTGGAGAATGCCAGGAGGCTTCGTTTATTTGTTTTAGGCTGAAAGTGATTTTTTTTTTCATAGAATACCTCACTGAAATGACCCAGGAAGCAGGATGGGGCCTAAAGAGTGAGGAATTTTAGGTCAGAAAACCTAGGTTTAAATTCTAGTCGTATGATTCCTGTGTGATCTTGTGAAACATTACTTTTTACAATCTTTAACTGGCTCTGTGGATTGAGAGACAGACCTAAAGAGGGGAGCTTCTGGGTTCAAATGTAGCCTCAGATACTTCCTAGCTGTGTGACCCTGGGCAAGTCATTTAACCCTCATTTACCCAGCCCTTTCTGCTCTTCTGTCTTGGAACCAATAAACAATATGATTCTAAGACAGAAAGTAAGTATTAAAAAAAAAAAAAAAAACTATTTCCTGGGGGCAGCTGGGTAGCTCAGTGGATTGAGAGTCAAGCCCAGAGACAGGAGGTCCTGGGTTCAAATATGACCTCAGACACTTCCCAGCTGTGTGACTCTGGGCAAGTCACTTAACCCCCTTTGCCTAGCCCTTACCACTCTTCTGCCTTAGAATCAATACCCAATATTGATTCTAAAAGGGAAGGTAAAGGGGGCTCAGTGAATTGAGAGTCAGACCTAGAGACAGGAGGTCCTGGGTTCAAATTTGGCCTCAGACACTTCCCAGCTGTGTGACCCTGGGCAACTCATTTAACCCCCATTGTCTAGCCTTTACCACTCTTCTGCCTTGGAATCAATACTGTGTATTGATTCCAAGATGGAAGGTAAGGGTTTAAAAAAAGATGGAAGGTAAGGGTTTTTTTTTTTTAAATCTATTTCCTCAGACATTAAAAAAGGGTTGAACTATATCATCCCTAAGATTCCTTCCAGCCTAATTGATATTTAATTTGATTCCTACAACAGTCAATAGATCAATCCACCAATGAGTCCTATCAAGTATAGTCTATTTGTTCCCATTTTATAGATGAGGAAACTTGATCTGGTCTCTCCACAACTTATTCTAGAGTTGAAAATTAGTTCCCTATCTGGGGATCTTAGCTGCCGAGATTTCACAGATTTGTCATCATGATTTCTCTAGCCACTTCCACCTCTAAAATCCTAGGATCCAAGGAACAATGATTATCTTTGGGCTGCAATGCCAGGACCCAAGAGGGGAGGGAGGGACTCTACTAGGAACAAGGCTCTAGTAGGGAGCCCTTGCTTTGAAGCCTTACTGATGATCATGCACGTTTATTAGGGATACTTGTGCCAATTTGATGAGACCCAGGGCTCTGGAAGGCACTTTAGGGCTCGTCGAATCCAACCCTTTCATCTAAGAGAAAACGGGAAAGTCAGAGGAGTTGGATGACTTGTCCACGGAGGTGACAGGGTGAATAGAAGCAGGATTTGAAGCCAGCTCCCCTGACCACAAATCCGGCAGCCTTCTTTTTCTGTAACAGTGTCTCAAAGCATGTCGCAATTCCAAGCCCCTCCTCCTAAAAGAGTTGCAAAACCCTTCGGGCCCCCGTTACAGTGTAACTCAGTTTCAGAACTGAAAAGGTTTGGAAAATGATAGAAATCTCCCTTTCCCGAAAACGTGCCCATGTCTTTTCCCCAGGGAAAGGGGGGTAGAGAGTAAGGTGAAGTGGCCTGGAACCCAGCACCCAGACAGCGAAGGGGAAAAGGTCTCCCTCTGTATTGTGGTAGCCTCACAAAGATTCTTTCCTCCCCACCCGGCCTGCTCCTCCTTATCCCTACTGTAATGCAGCGTGTGTGTGTGTGTGTGTGTGTGTGTGTGTGTGTGTGTGTGTGTGTGTGTGTGTGTGTGTGTGTCCGTCCGCCCGTCCGTCCGTCTGTCTGTCTGTGTGAAGGGAGAGGGGGCAGGGAGGGGAGAGAGGGAAGCTTGGACTGGGCTCAAACAGCCTCGGCCTCAGAACCCCGCCTCCTTTTCCCTCCAGGTAGCCCAGCCCATCTTTCTGCCCATTTCTAGGGGCTTCCCAAGAGCGCTTGAGCCGACGTTGTTCTAAAGCCCTTCCCTGGGAGCTGGGGGTTGCTGCCTTTCCCTCGGGTGCCTGCCTGGCTGTTTCACAACGGCAGGGCAGGGCAGGTCCTCTGTGGCTTCTCTTTCCCTTTTTTTTTTCCGCTTCCCACCTGACGGAGCATAAATAACCACGGCTCGGCTCCAGCAGAGGAAAGAGTTCAAAGTTACTGTCGCTTCCCCACGCCCGGCCCAGGCATCCTCCCTCCCGGCCCGTGCCTGCCGGAGCCCCCAGCCCAGTAGGTCTAGCCGATTTCTGGAGGGCGGGGGGGAGGGGGGGGTGCGGTCTGGTGGATTTCAGGCCCAGCTCAGTAGCCCGGGATCGAATTACAGGAAAAGTCCACGGGAGGCGCTGCGCGCTGCCTGCATTTACATACGAATAACGCCTTCTGTCCGGGTGGCTTAGGACGGGGCAGCCCGGCTTGGCCCAAGAAGTTTTTAATCCAATCAGAAGGAGCTTTAAAGGGATGTCTACAGCGTGATGAGAAAGGATCCCAGCCACAATTAAGTGTTGCCGGCTGCTGGGCATTTTCTTTTTCCCCCCACCTTGTCCTTTGGGGCGTCGGGACGCTCTGCCGCCCTCCAGAGTGTGGGAAGCGATGTGGTGGGAGCCCGCCAGCGCCTGCGAAGAGCCCACGCTGCTGGGGAGAGCCCGCTGGTGGAGGCGTGGAAAGTGACCCGGCCCTCCGGGCTCCGGCATTCATTCTCCTGGGCTTCCGAGCTCAGTTCGAAATCTCGCCTTCTGGGACTCGCGGAGATCCTTGGAAACGCCGGGAGGACGCCTTGGCGGGTACTGGAGCTGGTGCTTGTTTTGCTAGGACAGCCCCGGGGGAGCTATGGCTTTGCAATCGAGTAAGGTTTTTCTTTTTGGTTGTCTTTGGAGTTTGTGTGGCGCTTACACTGTGTGTGTGTGTTATCTGTGTGTGAGTGTGTGTGTGTGTGTGTGTGTGTGTGTTATCTCTGTGTGTGTGTGTGTACAGGCTAGCCTCTAAGAGTTCATTGAACGAGCCGGCAAGATCGCTTTGTTTTGCCTTGATAACCTTTGCAAACCTCGCATTTAGGCGCTTTGGGTGGGGAGCTGAGCGCACCCCACGTTGGCCCTTTGAGCAAATGGAAATTCCAAACGCCACTGACTGAAGGAATTGGACAGCCCGAGCCCACGAATGGCTCACCTTTGAGACCACACAATGGCAAACTCTGGCAACCTCTCCCGGCCAGGCCACCTTTTCCGATCCTCCTTTTAAAAGCGAGGAATGAGCGAGGGAAAGGGGCCTGGGGGGCGGGGGTGGATTTCCCAACTTAGGAGGGAGCCTGGCCGAGGTGCTGCTTTTTGTCAGGCCTGGGAAACCTCACCAAAGGGCAAAGGACCATTTGAAACTTGCCCTGTCACTTGGGGAATGTGGCTTCTGCGCGTTGTAATGATTTGCTTTGGTAGTCAGGCGAAAGGGATCGAGTCCTGTTAACCCTTTGGGGCAGGGGGGTTGGGTTTGCACAACTATAATCCCCCTCACTCAAAGGCAGTTTCAAAGCCGGTTTCCTCAGTGGATTTACAATACCGCCCTAATTGAATGGAACATTGCATTTTTGGAGTTCCAGGCCAGCTCCAGTGGGAACATTCAAGGCTTTGGACTCTTTACTTCTCCTAGTTTTCCTAACTCGATCATTGTCCCTCCCTAGAAGGAAAGGCTTTATTATTAAAGTCTCCCCCAATCGGGACCTGAGAAAATGTGCTAGAAAAAGCTCGATCCTTTAGCTTATGCAAATCGGGGAATCTTCCTAGAAGAGGCCAACTTTGTTTTGGAAAGTGTCCATTCAAACATGCAGCGCTCATCACTGTCCTTTTTTAGGGCACCAAGTCCGGGAGTTTGGGACACCCCAATCAGATGTTTCTTTGGCCAAAATCTATCCTGGGAAGGGAGCTTGGGGGCACACATGAGCAGCTTACACCCTGATGAGTTTTATTTACTTATTGGATTATATACTAACCTCTGCCCAGGTTTCTTTTACCTCTTGAACTTGTGCTATCTAAATTTCATTCTCAGGTCAAAATTCCAAAAGCGGGGGGGGGGGGGGGGGGGAGGGGGTAGGGGTGGAGGGAGGAATGAGGGGAGGGAGAGGGAGGAATGCCAATTGATCCCTTTCTTTGCCAGCAACCAGAATAGGAACTGGGCTTGTAGTAACTACTATGGCCACAAGGGAAACCAGAGCCTTCTGATTTTCATTCACTTTCTCCTGGCAGGTGAAGATGCAATGACAGGAGATACCGACAAATATCTTGGGCCCCAAGACCTCAAAGAACTGGGAGATGATTCTCTGCCCGCGGAAGGATACATCGGCTTCAGCCTGGGCGCCCGCTCAGCCAGGTATTGTACTTTGGCAATCCTGTTTGTTCTCAGACAACCATGATCGATCCATAAGTGGAATTCATTTTCTTTGCCATATTCTCCAATATATGTTCTTGGAAAGAAGGATGCCAATTTCCAGGGAGTGGTGTCTCAGTCACTCGGCATTCCGTGCTATTTTCTTTCATGATTTTTAAAAGAGCACTTTTGTATTTCTGAGCACCCTGATTCTTCTTCCCCCTTCTCTGGAGTCATGCTTTAAACATAGATCGAAAGAATACTTTTCAGAGTAAACCTGAGCTTTATTGAAAAGCTATCTTATTTGTTGATGAGGCAGTTTCAACAGCAGGAATTCAAAGCCTGCTATTTGCAAAGAGTCGTTGATTGGGTTAGAATTAAGAACAGGAGTTCATTCTTTTTGAAATCTGAGCCATAATTGAAATCCACAATAATTGAAACTGTTAAGGATGGACATCTCGGTCTCTTTATTTTTGGTGAAAATTAAAAAGAAAAATCCCCAATGCCATCTATTCTTAAAACTACGAGATAAGTATTTTTGGTATGTAGTGGAAAGACATGGCATTATTTTGTTTGAAAAGGAACAGAAGATGTTTAAAATAGACCTTTGTACAAAGAATGTGATGGAATGTGAGGGTCCCCAGACTTCTCACACAATGGAATGCTACCGATTGCAGCCTCTGTGCCCTCACTGAAAAGGTTTGGCCTCTGGAAAACCCTGTACTTTAAAACTCGGTTCTGCACTGCTCCAGAGAGAAACTAGACTCCATGCTCTATTTGGAGATTGCATTGCCCTGTTGTGGATTAACTGTGTTTGCTGACAGTCAAGTTATTTTGAAGCTAATAATTAAACCTCCCAAGCCAGAGCCCTGGGGACATTTTCCTATAGTTTAATGATCTGTTGTAAAGTTTCATTGTCTCCCAGTGAATGAATGGCACTTCCCACAAAGTAAAGCTTGGGTGTTTGTCCTCAGTCTTGTGTGTTCCTGGGCTGCCTTAGATGTGTAGTAGATTCATTCTGAATAGGCTCTCTCTTAGTATCTCTCTGAGTCTCTTACAGTATTTCTAGATTCTTGTAATTTGATAAAGTTTCTAGTTTATAAATACTTTCCAGAGATAAAATTGTCTCAATGAAGTCTGCTGAGTGACTAATCAAATAATGGGGTTTTAAAAGAAAACTGAGCTGTAATAATAATAATAATAATAATAATAATAATAATAATAATAATAATAATAATGATAATACTAATGAGAATTTTCTTTTTGAAGACCAGCGCTTATCTATCATTCAATGCCTTGGCATAAAGATAAAGCACTTCATAAACCTCAGAGCACTGTATAAATGCCAGATCATTATCATCATCGTCATTATTAAATTTCTTGTGCTCTGTCCAGTATTCAGCTGTCTCCCCATCCCATCTCTGTGGATGTATTAATAGGGGGACATGATTGGAGGGCTGTGACAACCCCCAGAGGAAACCTGAGACTGAGAGATTGCCCTAAGATACCAGGTTTTGGCTTTTTCTGAGAGTGCTAAGGCTTTTCACATTTCTAATGTCAATGGCACCATTCTTATTTGTCGCTATTTGTATGTAATTCATTTTTACATCAGCATAATCTACTTATGTTATGCTCAGATGCCCCCAAAATAAAGAAACCAGCAATAAAACCCAAGCTTGATGATGTCCCCAGTTTCAAAGCAAAACAAGTCAAAAGGGTGTTGGGGTTTTATCCAATAAACTTTCTGAGTGTAACATTAAAAGAATGAATACATAAACTGTGTAAGTCACTCAACCATACATTTTTTTCTTTTTCTTGTCTGATTCTTTGCTTTCTATTTCTCCTACTTCTTCTCCCCTATAAATTCTTTAAAATAGTCCTAAGATCAGGTAAGAAGATTCTATGTGGCATCTTTATTGCATTTCTCCCCATTCCCCTCTGCTTCTTTTTCTTTTTCTTTATCAGCATTGTGATGTGTCGTGGTGTGATTTTTATTTTGTGCTCAGCTTTAGCAAATGAGTTTCATGATTTTCAGCAAATTAACAAATGACTTGATTGCTTTTAAAGCCCCTGATCAGAAACTGTCAGTGAATTGGGGGTGAAAATATTGGAAGGAATTCGATTAATGCATTCAATTAACAAACTGTGTGAGGTGCATGAGATCCTGGGAAGACCTTAAACTGATAACTGGTTGTCCTAAAGGCCTCCTTTTTTGCTGGGTGCTGGCTTGTTTGAGCTTTTAGGCACAACACATTTTTAGACCCATCAGATAGATATTTTTTCTAATACTTCCTACAAATAACTTTTCAGGGTGTCCCAATAGCCGCACATATTATCGTTTGCCCTAATAACACAATTTTAGGCTTCCTGCCACCCCAGGTCTGAGAGCAAGAACTCTGACTTTAGAGGGAAAATCTGCCCTTATAGATTTGAGTAATTCAAGTAAGAGAAATTGAAGGTTATAGGCAAATTCAAGCTCTAATCTGTCAATATGAAAAAAAAATCAGTGACTCAGAAATCATGCTAAAAATGAGGGTTCTGCTTGCTGGCCATTGTCTCTGGAGTGGAGCTGACCCTTCTGTTTAAGTTAAAATGGCAGGGAATGTTTCCTTTTTTAAATTATTAATTGCTTTCTCTGAAGTGATCGTAGACCTCAAGCTAGAAAGGCCATCAAATGTAACTGCTTCATTTTCCAGATGAAGCCTAGGGACTTGCCTTTTAGAGATAGGATTTGAACCCAGATCCTATGACTTCAGCCAATACTCTTTCACAATGTGCCATTCTAATCTGCCTCCTCTAATGCCATGGAATAAAGGAGTGAAATAACTCCAGAGTGGGAAAAAGAACCACTTTAGGCTGATGTTGAGGATCCAATGGCAAGGCAGCAAGTGTAGAAGGTGGGCCTATGCCTTTTTTTTTTCTTATGAAGAAGCTAGTCCTAGACCTGACCAGCCTTTGACAATCTTCTTACTATTATCTTCTAGCCTTTAGTTTAGTCAGTCAATATAACAGAGTGCCCTCTCTGGAGAAAAGGGTTGTATTCTAATAATATCCTTTCATTTAAAACCCTTACCTTCTGTCTCAGAGTCAATGCTAAGTTCTGGTTTCAAAGCTGAAGAGTTAAGGGCTGGGCAATTGGGGTTACAGTGACTTGTCCAAGGTCACCTAGCTAGGAAATATCTGAGACCAGATTTGAATCTAGAATCTCCCATCTCTAGGCCTGACTCGATCCACTGAATTATCTTGCTAGCAAAAGAAAAAAAAAATCTCCCCTTTCTTTTATTGTTTTTTCTTCTAGGACTTTGTCCTACTGCTTAGTGCCTAAGGACCCTTTGAAGGGTCAGTCTGGCCTTTGACTTGGGGAGGAAAGGACCCGATCAATTCATTTATATTAAATACCAGATAACTTCATGGATTAGTTCTCCCAGAGTCAACGAGGAAAGATCAAGAAATCAGTTCAATGTGAATTTTTAAAATTCATGTTTTTGACTTAGTATATTTTTTCCAGATTACAAGTAGATACAATTTTTTTGTAATTGTTTTCTGACATTTTGTGGTGCCTTTTCTCTCCTTCCTTCCTTCCTTCCTTCCCTTCCCTCCCCAGATGGCAGGCAATATGATATAATTATACGTGTGCTATCATGCAATGCGTATTTTCATGTTTGTCATCAGCATACATTTTTGAGGAGATATCTGTGTTCTAGGTTCTGTGCTAGACTCTCCAGTGGCAGAGCCCAGAATGAAATAATCCTTCCCTTCAAGGAGCTTTTGTTCTTAGGAGGGGTTGGTCATGGATGGGAGAATAAGAGAAATAAAATAGAGCAGAAGCTCCTTTCCATTTCCCCTCAATCTCTACCATTTTGGTAAAAATTGGGGTGGGAGCAGAGATCCAGAGCTTGAAGCGACTTAAGAGGCAAAGCATTACTAATGTCCTCATTTTACGAATGAGGAAACTGAGTCCCAAGAAAGCAGACTCAAGAGCATGCAGGTAGAGTCAGAGGTGGGGTTTGAACTTCTGAGCCCTTGGTCAGGACTTTCTCCTCTCTACCACACAGTCCCACCCTACCCCTACCCTCTTGGAGCATAATAGTTACAAAGTCAACAACTCCCTGTCCTTGAGAAATTTTTAGTGTAACAGGAGAAAGAGGACACGTTGTCCATTATGCTGCATTGCAGGTAGGAAGGGAGGGTGTGCTGATGTTTTTACTGTTACACATCAGAGGTTAAATAGATTCTTTGGGGCTAACAGTTGAGTGCCCTGAGAACCAAGGGTAGCTTCAGGGTCAAGTAGGGGAGCTGAAATAATTGGATGCCTTTAGCTCATCCGTAATGAATTCAGAGGTCCTTTGGAGCAGAGGTTTGAAGAGCAGAAAAAGCCATGGTTTACTTGAGAGTAAGAGCTAGTAGCACAGAGGATTGTGCCTGATCTTGGGGGTCAGGATCCAGCTTGAGATAACTAGCTGTGTGACCCTGGGCAAGTCACTTAACCCTGATTGCTTCCTCCTTACCACTCATCTGCCTTGGAACCCATACTTAGTATTGATTCCAAGATGGAAGGCAAGGGAAAGGAGAGAGATAGACAGACAAGACAGACAGACAGGGGGGAGATGGTTAAGTGACTTGTCCAGAATCACACAGATAGGAAGTGTCTGAGGTCACATTTGAACCCAGGACCTGCCATCTATAAGCCTGGCTCTCAATTCACTGAGCTACCTAGCTGTCCTGGCCTTTTGATCAATCATTTGATTCCTCCCCTCTGTGAGTGGCAGATAACAAACCAATGCCCATGTTCTGTATGTCAGCAAACTCCATGTTGATTCCCAGATGCCCCTATGCACAGAAATACCACTGAGTTCAGCAACCGTAACTAAATAGAGAAAAAGAAAGAAACGGAAACTCAGGAGGAGCAGCCATTAACCCTCTTAGCCCCAGAAAAGAGTAATGCGGGACATGAGGGTCATTCTCTGATTCAGATTTCAGGTTCCGCCATTCACTACTAGAGTGGTCAGACTTTCCATTACTGTCCTCTTGGTTCCATTTCCCCAGTAAAACATCATAAGAAATCTACGGATGCCATTTTTTTTTGGCCAATTTTTTTAACCCAACTGGTCTAATTTGAAACCAAAGCTACTCCTAGGGGAATTTTCACCTGAAAACATTTTTCTCAGGATACGAAATCCTCCATTTATGCCATTGTCTCTTTTTGTGATCCTTTTTGTTGATATTGTTGATCCTTTCGATACGTCTCATCTGTGGCTGTTCCCTGGAAGTTGCATGCATTAATTTCATTTTTTATTCATCTCATCATCATCATCTGGCACTGTTGAATGGTTAACTGTAAATACAACAGCCTCCGCTCCTTCAGTTCGGATAGGTCTTACACACTGAACAGAAGCTCTTACGCCCGGGACAGCATGATGATCGAAGAATTGCTGGTGCCATCAAAGGATCAGGTAGGCGGCCATTTTTATCAACTTTAATTATTCACTTCCTTTTTCTGTAATTACTTGTACAGTGACACTCAAAGGCCTCGTTTCTCCCTTTGCCTTAACCTTTGGTTAAGCCAAAGCAAATGGTCTGACAATTATTGTTGTACGTGTTGCTGAAAACCATTTGAGAGTTGCTCACTCTTATCAGGAAGGGAATTGGATCTATGATAGAAATAAGTACTGCATTTATAATGTCATTGATATAAGGAACTCCCAAATGAGGAAACTCCCTTTACCAGTGCAGGTTGGCACCTTGAGACTCTTTAAGAATTGTCTGAGGGCTTCCAGAAGTGATTTGGTCAAGTTCACACACCAGGGTGTGTCAGAAGCAAGATCTGAAACCCTGTCTTCTTGACTAAGGGTGGCTTCCCATCCCTGGTGCCATGATGCCTCTAGGAAGGAAGTATTACTATAAAAAAAAATGGGGACAAAAATAACCCCTTCTGTTTCCAGGTAGGTCTCCAAAAGCCTAGAGAAAAAGTCCCAAAATCTTCCTAAAGGGCCATCCTACCCTCTTCTCCACCCCAACCCCAGTAGAAGTTTTAGAAGTGGAAGATGTTGTTTTCAGTTGGATTTACAAACCTAGAAGGTGAACTATGGAGCAGCCATTTCCCAAAAGTCCCCTCTCATCCAGAGGTATTGGTTGTATCCCCAATGGCATCTCGAAAGATTGTTCTTGGTTAAAAGAAAATTCTCCCTAAGATGGCCTTGGGTTGAGTCTTAGACTTTTGAAGCTCAGCTTCAAGAGAAGCTTCAGATTGGGGCTCTGGCTTTTAGGCAGCTACATTTCTCTTCTGTTGATGTAACTGCCTTAAACCCTGGATCTTTGCAAGAAGATGCATGCAATAATAGAAAATAAATGAGTGTTGATTGACTGATTGAAACCACAGGAAAGAGCTGACAGAAAATGAGATCGCTTCGCGGAGAGGCAAGTAGAGACTTGGACCTCAATGGGGCTGGCCATTTGGTGATCAGAGAGCTAATTGTTTGGGCTGTAAAGCTAATTTTCTAGGAGGTTTGGCATTGTTTGTACGCTACAAACCATCCGTGATCAATTGGACGGCTCTACTATAAAGACAAACTAGAACAGGCAGGCAGGAGTTTGCCTGTCCCAGTCCAGCTCAAGGTTATACATTGAGCAACCTAGAGCTGAAGGCTCCCTCTGTCTAGAGATGTAGGTTCCCAGCCAGCCAGCGCTGCAGCAAGGTGCACACTGTGCTTTACAAGACAAATACGTACCGTCAATGACTATCGCCTTCTTTCATGCTGCCTGGAATGTTCTCAAGCCCTCAGCCTCCCAGCCTTGAATGTCTTGCTTATTCAGTATTCTGGCAGACAAAAGCCCATTGTCAGATCATTGCAGGCGTGCTAATGTTTCAGCACAAGGTCCATCTCAGGGCAGTCTGGGAGGTCACAGGGAGTCTGGGCCCAGATGCTGGCACAACCATCTCCACCTGAATGACTTGGACCGCTCATCTGAGCCTCTTCATTGCATTACCTCCATGTTTAAAATGGAAAAAATGGAGCTACTGGGAAGTACTTATTCTTGGAATTGGGTCGTAGATCTAGAGTGGAAAGGGACCTCAAGCCGCCCAATCCAGCCTCCTTTTTTGGCAAATGACACAACAGAGAGGAAGTGATTTGCCCCAGGTCACATGGGTAGTAAGTTACAGAAGTAGGATTTGAATTCAGGTCCCATAGGTCAGCTGATAGGTTAATATCAGTTAGGCGGTACCATAGTAGACACAGTCCGGAAGATCTGAGTTCAAATCGGGCTTGGACACTTACTAGTTGTGTGACCCTGGGCAAGCCACTGAACCTGATTGCCTCAGTTTCTTCATTTGTAAAATGGAGATAACAATAGCACCTACTTCTCACGATGGTTGTGACTATCATTTGAGGTATTTGTCAAGGCTGGCATATAGTAGAGATTATAAAAATATTAGTTATTATTATTATTAGCCACGATAAAATGGTCAGAATTCGCACTGCCTCAGGGAAGATTCTCCCGAGAACTTCCTTTTATCCTCGGTGAAGACAAGGAACACGTGGACCCTCTTGACTTTGAGCTCAGACTAGCTAATTCCTTAAGAACGCTCAGCTAACTGGTCGTGATGGGTTCGTGCAGATGGGTCTGCCTGGGAACAGGGGGAGGGACGGGCCCCAAACATGCGGTGAATCATTTAGTGGCATATAAATATTTTAGCAGTAACACAAACAGGAATCGCAGCGCTCGTCATTTCGATGCCGGCCCTTTTCGGCTAGCTCCTCCCCAGACCTCCTCACTCGATGACAGAAGGGCAACAATAACTCAGCACGGGCATTAGGGGAAAAGAGATGGTTCGTTCGCTGTTTCCTTGGCTCCTGTCCTGGCAGACCCTGAGAGTCAAGCGTTTAGCGTACTTTTACGTGACTCAGTTGTCTTCCTGAGAAAATGAAGGAATCCTAAACTCACAGATTCAGAAAGGGATCTTGGAAGCCATTTTTAATAGATAATAACAAACTAGTGTTTACATGCTAGTCTTATGATTTGCAAAGCACTGTACGAATATTCTTTCCTCATAATAACCCTGAGAGTGAGTTATGATTACCCCATTTTACAGATGAGGAAACTGACCTAAGTTAATGATTTGCCCAGGGTTACATAGCTGGTAAGTTTCTGAGGCAGGACTTGAACTCAGGTCATCTTGATCCCAGGTCTAGCACTCGATCCACTGTGCCCTCTAGTTGTCTAGATGAGGAAACTGAGGCTCAAGGAGGCTGCTGAGTGAGGTTAAGCTTGAAGTCATTCTGGCTGTAAATATCCAAGGTGGAATTTGAACGGGTGTCTCTGAATATGGAGCCCCTGGCTTTTCCGTGCTATGCCAGAGCCTGGCTGAGATTCCCTCTCGCTCTAATTCCTCTGAACTCTGAATCTATCACAGAATAAGGAGGACGGATTGGTAGGAAGGAGGTGATAATAAAGGGGCTGCTTTGATCGCTTCTGATCCGGATACTTGCTGGGGCTGATGAGCTATCCTGGGTGAGTCAAGTTACCCGGGGCCGGAGGAGATTGTTGTGTTTCTTTCTTTGTTTGGGACAGTCGATCATTGGCATATTGAATTTGGATTCTCCCAGGACCCAGGTCATTCTCTCGTCATAAATTAACTAGTCAAAAGAGTATATTAACTCCTTCAAGCCAAGAAAGGCTGATTCAGTTTATTAGAGAGGAGCAGAAAGCAATGCTTTTGGATGGATTATATTCACTCAAAATTAATAGAAAAGAATTAGTTTCCATCTCTCTATTCAATCTTAGGTACCAGACCATTGAGGAAAAGACTCACAGGACCACAGGTCTAGAGATAGAAGGGATTTCAGAGGCCCTTTTTTATCCATGGGAGGCTGACGTAGAGGGGGGCTGAAGTAAGTTGCCCAAGGTCATAAAAGTAGTAAGAATCAGAGGCAAGATTTGAATTCAGGTCCTCTGCCTCTGCCCCCGGAACCAGCATTCTTTCCACTGGATCATTCTTCTCCAGATTTGAATGAACTGGAACTAGATCCCCAATGGGGATTGGCCCATCCACTGGGGAATAGCCCATCTATTCCTACCAACTCTGAGTTTGGGTGATGGTGCAGAAATCGAAAGTATTTAATTCAGAGCAATAGTGACGTGTGTGTGTGTGTGTGTGTGTGTGTGTGTGTGTGTGTGTGTAATGGGGGGGAAGGAACAGCTGGGTAGCTCAGTGGATTGAGAGGAGGTCCTGGGTTCCAATCTGGCCTCAGACACTGCCCAGCTGAGTGACCCTGGGAAAGTCACTTGCCTAGCCCTCACCACTCTTCTGCCTTAGAACCAATACACATTATTGACACCAAGATGGAAGGTAAGGGTTTAAAAAAAATAGTGACTGATGTTGGGCATCAAAGGGGTATCCATAATAAATTGCCCACAATGGCCCATTACTCAGGTTTAAGTTGAATAAAAAATAGCCCCCAGGAAGTAGCATGGATAAGGATCAGGAAAGAAAGTTGGCTGACTGAACAAGAAGGAAGAGTGAGTAGCACATGGACATCCCCAGCGCTATCCTGGGTCCTCTGGAATGTTCCAAGACCCAAAGCCTCCCACTCATGGGATGATGATCTGGGAGTGATTCCTGGACTCCAGAGAGTCACCCAAGAAGACAAAGCTTGGAACTGGGTCATCAGTGAGAGCTGTGGCCAGACTGAAGTGGCCGTAGAATCGTTGCATTGCTGTGGTAGTCAGGCTTCCAGGCATTTGGGGTCCATGCTTTGGATTTCAGGGCCCAGGAAGTTCCCTCTCCCCGAGCAGACGGGTCTGTTGTGCCTTTGTTTTGGAGACTGCCATGTTCATTAACTGCCCCAACTCCGTGTGTTCTTTTAGATTCTCCAATGTCTGAGAGGGGAAGCCCCCTTAGCGACCAGCCGGTTCACATCCCTCCTTTTGTCGCTGAGGAAGCAGAGACGTCCGTAGCTTTGCCCCAGCCAGCTCGTGGTAGCACACCTCCTAGTTCAGTGCTCTTTCCACAGGGCTGATAGTGATGAAAATACTCTGAGGATACTCCTCTCATCTGTTTAGACCCTGGTTCTATAAGCAGGAGCCTCAAGTCCTTTCCACCTAAGAGTTGTCCTTGAGTCATTTAGTTGTGTCCAATTCTCTGTGACCCCATTTGGATTTTCTTGGCAAAGCTACTGGACTGGTTTGCTTTTCCTTTCTTCGGCTCATTTTACAGATGAGGAAACTGAGGTGAATAGGGTCAAGTGACTCACCCAGGGTCATACAACTAATAACTGTCCGATGGCAGATTTGAACTTGGGGTGATGATTCTTCCTGACTCCAGGACCAGCACTCTATCTGTTGTACCACCTAACTGCCTTGTTTTACCTCAGTAGTCAGTCGGTATGTATTTATTGAGCCCCTACACTAAGTGGTGAGCATACAAAGAAAGGCAAAGGCCTTGAGAGGCTCCAATCAAATGGTGAATGAATGGTCTGAGGACAAAACCAGAAGAAATTCCACATCTGGTGGGTAGCGCTAGACATCACACTTACAATCTGGCTCTAGTTGGAGACAAAGAATCTTCCCAGCTTGGTAGGACCTGCTAAAGCTTGTATTCTGCTGGCTTGGCTCTCAGAAATACAGAGTGTGAGTGACAGCTAGGTAGTTCAGTGGATAGAGAACCAAGCCTGGTGATGGGAGGTCCTGAGTTCAGATTTGGCCTTAGACACTTCCTAGCTGGGTGACCCTAAGCTAGTCACTTTCAACTCCATTACCTGGCCCTTACTGTAGTTCTGCCTTCAAACTGACAGGATAAAAGGAAGGAAGGAAGGAAGGAAGGAAGGAAGGAAGGAAGGAAGGAAGGAAGGGAGGAAGGGAGGGAAGGAAGGAGGGAAGGAAGGAAGGGAGGGAGGGAGGGAGGGAGGGAGGGAGGGAGGGAAGGAAGGAGGGAGGGAGGGAGGGAAGGAAGGAGGGAAGGAGGGAAGGAAGGAAGGGAGGGAGGGAGGGAAGGAAGGAGGGAAGGAGGGAGGGAGGGAAGGAAGGAGGGAAGGAAGGAGGGAAGGAGGGAAGGAGGGAAGGAAGGAAGGAAGGAAGGAAGGAAGGAAGGAAGGAAGGAAGGAAGGAAGGAAGGAAGGAAGGAAGGAAGGAAGGAAGGAAGGAAGGAAGGAAGGAAGGAAGGAAGGAAGGAAGGAAGGAAGGAGGGAGGGAGGGAAGGAAGGAGGGAAAGAGGGAAGGAAGGAAGGAAGGAAGGAAGGAAGGAAGGAAGGAAGGAAGGAAGGAAGGAAGGAAGGAAGGAAGGAAGGAAGGAAGGAAGGAAGGAAGGAAGGAAGGAGGGAAGGAAGGAGGGAGGGAGGGAAGGAAGGAGGGAAAGAGGGAAGGAGGGAAGGAAGGAAGGAAGGAAGGAAGGAAGGAAGGAAGGAAGGAAGGAAGGAAGGAAGGAAGGAAGGGAGGGAGGGAGGGAGGAAGGAGGGAGGGAGGGAGGAAAGGAAGGAGGGAAAGAGGGAAGGAAGGAAGGAAGGAAGGAGGGAAGGAAGGAAGGAAGGAAGGAAGGAAGGAAGGAAGGAAGGAAGGAAGGAAGGAAGGGAGGGAGGAAAGAAAAGAAAAAAGAAAAGAAAGGCAGGGTCCCCTCCATACTATGTTATTAGGGGGTCGTTAGTGCATGAGCAATATGATTCTTTGTGGTTACAAAGTGCATTTCCCTATATTCCTTCCTTTCGTCCTTTTACCTGTTTTCCTTATTGGATTGCTCTAGTGATCTGGGAAGATAATATTTGAAAATGCCTCCAACTATAAATGCCAAAGCAAATGAAGAGCCCCACTCTTGGGCTCCCCAGTGAAGGTTTGCTTCCCGCAGGTCCTCCCAGCGCTGGGAACATCCCCTACAAAGCAAGTGGGAAAGCCCAGACCCGGCCGCCGTCTGGCAGTCCTGGCGTAGACTTGTTTGTTCTCTTGTTTCTTTTCCGCGTTATTGTTGAAAGAGAAAGTCTGATGTGGCTTATGTAATTAGTGCGTGTGTCTTAGTTCAACCTGTTCCCATTACCTAACTGGTGTAATATTTAGTTGACGCCTTCGACCTCTAGCGAGGGGCAGGGCTGGGGTAGTTACTAGAAGGAAGTAAGCCAACAGGAGAGACAGGAGAGACAGTCTTTGTCCTCCAAGAGGCTAATGAGACAGATACACGAGCAACTGTTCTTCACCGAGAAATAGAATATACTGCTTAGACTTACTACCACTTCTTCATTTCTTCAGCTAGGTAGGGGTGGACTTAGGTCTTTTTTTTTAGACCCTTGTCTTCCATCTTAGAGTCAATACTATGTGTTGGCTCTAAGGCAGAAGAGTGGTAAGGGCTAGGCAATGGGGGTCAAGTGACTTGTCCAGGGTGACACAGTTGGGAAGTGGCTGAAGCCAGATTTGAACCCAGGACCTCCCGTCTCTAAGCTTGGCTCTCCATCCACTGAGCCACCCAGCTGCCCACATCGTTCTTATTTTTCAACACATAACACACAGGAATCTGTCACTGAGCATTGGCTAAGTGTCTCCTCTATGCTAGGAGCAAGGGAGTACAGAGGTCCTGCCTTCAGGTAGCTTGTATTCTTCTGAGGGAAACAAGCAAGTTTTTAGAGAAATGAAGATAATACACATACCAGGGCACTGCCAGGGCTAGGCGGGTTATCTGAAGACGTCAGGACAGGTCTGATGTTGGAGGGGGAGTTTGAGCTGAGCTTCGAAGGACGCAAAGGCTTCTGGGAAGTGAAGGTAGGGAAAGAAGGCATGCTTGGCATAGAAAATGTCCTGAGCAAAGGTACGGCCCTGGGAGATGGGATGCCAGATGCAAAGATCAGCCAGAAGACCAGTTTAGACCAATGCTGAAACCTTTGCATAGACATCAGGGCCCCTAGAATGAACGTTTCAGGGAACACTTCCTTGTCCATCGTTAAATACAAATTGAACGGGCTCTCGCCTGTATTTAAGGATAAACTCGACCATGAAGTATGGAACAAGGAAAACCAATGCGAGACGAGTAAGCGCCACCCTTGCGAGGTTGTCGGCACGGGGTGCTCCCCGTCCATTGAGCTGAGGGGCTCTAGGTCATGGGAGAGTAAATTGTGTCTCCACAGTGCCATCTGTTCCCTGACAACCCTAGGTAACCCCCATGGACTTGGCAGAATCTCTGTTGGCAGCTGGCCCCAGGAGGATGGCTTCTGGGTTAGTCCCTTTGTCTCTGGTGGCCTCCAAGACCAGTTATTCGGTGGCGATGCTTTCTCTTGAATGCCTTGTCTCCCGTTTGTCTATGAAAGGGGAAACTAAAATAATTACTTAATCTGCATGTCATTGTGAGGTGCTTTATTTTAATACCATTTGTTCATTTGACTCTTTGAGAACCCATTTGGGGTTGTGTTGGCAAAGATAGTAGAGTGGTTTCCCATTTCTTTCTCTAACTCATTTTATAGATGCGGAAATAAGGTTAGGTGACTTGTCCAGGGTCACACAGCTAGTACGTGTCTGAAGCTGGATTTAAATGAAAGTCTTCCTGTCCCCAAGACTATTCAGTCTATTCACTGAGTGATCTAGCGACCCTTTTCATAACAGAGGCAGAAGTTTAGATAATGGTCATAATATATACCATTTGTAAAATTGCTGAAGACTTTACATTACTTCTTTTTTATTTTTTTAAACCCTCACCTTCCGTATTGGTTCAAAGGCAGAAGAGTAGTAAGGGCCAGGCCTTGGAGGTTAAGTGACTTGCCCAGGATCACAACAGCTAGGAAGTATCTGAGGCCAAATTTGAACCTGGGACTTCCCGTCTTCAATCCTGGCTCTCAATCCACTGCTCCACAATATTACCTTTTTTTGATCCTCACAGCAACTCTGGGAGGCTGGTAAAAAGAAGGGAAGTCATTTCCCTACAGCCACAGAGCCAGGCCTGGTGGTCAAGCCAGGGCTAGAATCCAAGTGGTCAGTCAAACTTCCTTCCATTATACCAGTGTCTCAGTGGGTCAACAGAATCATAAAACTATGAGTAAAGGAGCCCACAGAAACCATGGAATTAAACCTTTCATTTTATAGAAGAAGAAACTGAGGTCTGAGGAATTGAAGTGACTTCTCCAAGGTCAACTGAGTGGTAAAGACCAGAGGCGGGATTTGAACCCATCTGCTGTCTCTAGCACTAGTGTTCCTCCTGCATACGGAGGTTAAGCAATAGGCAGGAACATACCCAGCATTCACCGTTAACAAGGGTATCATAGAATGAGAGCTACTGAGCTGGAAAGACACCTTACAGAGAAGCTGGACCAACTACCTCATTATTTTTTAATACGAGAGGAAACTGAGGTCCCGAGATGGAAAGTGACCAAAATGAGTTCAGCGTTTAGCCATTTGAGAACACTCACTTGGAGTCATTTGGGCTTTGACACCGGGTTATATTTGGAAGCAGAAGGGTTTCCATTCATCTCACTCCTGTGCAAGTAGCCATTGGAAGAGTAGGATGTTAATGGTCTTCGAAGGAGAAAGTCGATGAAATCGGGACTTAGAAAACCATCTAGCCTTTATTTAATAGGTGATGAACTGATTGGAGATGAGGGAGGAGCAAGGGAGAAGGAAGAGCCAAGAATGATCCAGAGGCTGTGAACCTGTGTGTCTGGAAAGATGGCGGCACGCTTGGCAAAAAAAAGAGGGAATTAAAGGGGCAGCTGGGTAGCTCAGTGGATTAAGAGCCAGACCTAGAGACGGGAGGTCCTAGGTTCAAATCTGGCCTCAGACACTTCCCAGCTGTGTGACCCTGGGCAAGTCACTTGACCCCCATTGCCTAGCCTTTACCACTCTTCTGCCTCGGAGCCAATAAACAGTATTGACTCCAAGACAGAAGGTAAGGGTTAAAAAAAAAAAAGAGGGAACTGGGAAGAGAGATGACTTCTGACTCTAAACCCAGGCATTTGAAGGGTGGCATCCGTCTCCCGACAAGATTATTGCATTATAACCAGATTCCATAACCGAATAAGCTGATTTTGAATCTAGTCTCTGCCACTATCTGTTTGATCCTGGGTAAATCACTCAGCCTTTCCATCATTTTCCTTTTTCTGTCATACTAGCCAGGATGATAGATGTGAGCTGGTATCTTTGAGGTATTTTAATTTACATTTCTCTACTTGGTAGTCATTTGGAACATTTTTCATGAGCCTAAAGATAATGGCCTCTCAATAATCAATTATTCAGTTGGCCTCAGTTTCCTCCTCTCTAAAATGGGGATAATAACAGCCCCTAGCTCACTGAGTTGCTGGGACGGTTGTGAAATCTACCCAAAGTACTTTACAAACCTGAAAGCAGCACTATAAATGCCAGCTATTCCCACATCCTGGGATTTAGAGCTGAAAAGAGCATCTTAGTGATGAGCTGATCCTTCCTTTTGATTTTTCTAAGGGCAGAATCTGAGACCCACCCTGGCCTGTGTCACATCTTGTTGGGGGTGCTCTGGGTGCTGGTTTTCAGGAGATTGGCCCACCATGTGGCCTTTGGCTTGGGCTAGCAATTCAAGATTGTGTAAAGTTTGGCATCATTCAAGAAGGTGGCAATTGATGGGGGGGTTGGGGGGGGGAGTACAGATGGACCAGGAGCAAGTGTAGTAGCAGAAAGTGGCCCATTTGAGAAGAAAAGTTTGCCAGCAATAATCTGCGGGAACATAAGCAGAATCAAAAGCTAAGACAATCCTATGTGCTGTGTCTTGCCAGCACTATTCAGGTGGCCCATTCAACATGTCTCGAATGTTAGACAGCAGTTACAGATCTTGAAAAGAAAAGCCCAGGGGCAGCTAGGAGCTTCAGTGGATAGAGCACCAGATCAGAAAACTGGAGATCCTGTGTTTAAATGGGGCCTCAGACACTTCCCAGCTGTGTGACCCTGGGCAAGTCACTTGACCCCCATTGCCTAACCCTTACAGCTCTTCTGCCTTGGAACGAATACACAATATTGACTCTAAGGTGGAAGGGAAAGAAAGAAAGAAAGAAAGAGAAAGAGAGAGAGAGAGAGAGAGAGAGAGAGAGAGAGGGAGAGAGAGAGAGAGAGAGGGAGGAAGGAAGGAAGGAAGGAAGGAAGGAAGAAAGGAAGGAAGGAAGGAAGGAAGGAAGGGAGGGAGGGAGGGAGGGAGGGAGGGAGGGAGGGAGGGAGGAAGGAAGGAAGGAAGGAAGGAAGGGAGGGAGGGAGGGAGGGAGGGAGGGAGGGAGGGAGGGAGGGAGGAAGGAAGGAAGGAAGGAAGGAAGGAAGGAAGGAAGGAAGGAAGGAAGGAAGGAAGGAAGGAAGGGAAGAAGGAAGGGAGGCAGGCCAAGGAGATATTTAAAATGCCAAACTTTATTGCTTTTAAATTTAACATAATTTTAGGGGTGGTTATATTTTTTATATGTAACATAACCCAATATATAATAATAATGAAATACTTATAATTTGTTGTAACTGTAATAAATTATAATCAATATGCTTACCCAAGAGAAACAAATTCTCACATGACCTATGTTTAGTGTAATTTCTTTAATGAACAAAAAAAATCTATTTTCTTCTCCCAAGTGAAAAGAAAAGAAACCCTTGTAACAAACACGCACAATCAAAAACAAATTCCCACGTGTCCAAAAACGTTTAATTTTTGTCTGTGTTGACTTCTGGTAGTCATTCCAGCCCAGCTTCCTATTGGGCTTTAGCTCACTTGAGTTTTCATTCAGAATTGGCAGATAATTTACCCCAAGTTTAGTTTGATTTGGAAAACCCCAAAAGGGCTGGAAATGTCTCAGAAACTTGCTGCTCTGATTTCTGGTCAGCTAAAAAAATTTTTTTAACGTACAATATGGTTGGAGGAAAAACGCACCTAAAGAAGAGATCTGTTGTCCACTGTCAATGTCAAGAAGTGGCCATTCAATGTTTGTTCCCATCGTCAGCTGCCGCCCGCCCATCAGTAATTCTGCCCTGGCACCAGTCCACCTTCTAGCACATGGTGCCATTATCCTTGAGGTTTCATCTTTCAAGGGCTCTTGCTCCAGCAAAGGGAGGCTTGTACACTTCTTCCCATTATGCCTCAACTGGGAAGTGTTACTCTTCCCCAGAGCAGAAGCACTCCAGGTTTCTTCTGTCCATGGCGGGCAGGGATAGGATCTAGCCGGCTGAATTTGCCGAGGTTTAATTCACTTTGTATTCTCTGAATCTATCACCCACCTAAAGGTTTTCAGGCAATTAGAAGCAACTATCAATGGCAGCTAATTAGTGAACATTTATTAATAGGTGCCTGTGCTGGGAACTAGAGATCTGGGCACAGAGTCAATGAAAACCAACTCTCTAGGAGCTTTGGTTCTGTGTGGAATCTAGATATATAGAGAGGGAGGCAGGTAGATGGCTCAGGGGTTTGAGAAACAGGCAGGCCTGGGTTCAAATCTAGCTTCAGATATTTCTCAACTGTGTGACCCTGGGCAAGTCCCTTACCCCTTCTCTGCCTTGGATCCAATACACAGGATTGGTTCTGAGATTGAAGATAAGAGAAGAATGCAATATGAATACAAGATAGTGAGGGAGAGAGGGGGCATTGGTGTTGGGTGAATGTGGGAAGTGTCATGTAGAAGATGCTTCTTAAAGGAAAAGTGGGATGCTGTGGAGTTGATAGGAGATTTTAGAGAGGGCGGTAGCGAGGTGGCTCAGTGGATAGAGAGCTGGGCTAGAGACTGGAGGCTTTCTAGACCTGAAGATCAGCCAGTGCAAAGGCAAAGAGATGGGGGGACGGGCAGAGAGTGGGCCACTTTGACTGAATGTGGAGTATATTCAGCCTAGAAAGATAGGTCGGGATCAGACTGTGAGGGACCTAAAAGATCAGAGGATTTCCTTTCTGGTTCTCGAAGGACGTCACTGGAAATTATTCAGGCCATCAAGTATATCAGTGAGATCTGAACTGAAGGAAACAAAGTGAATGAAGGACCAATTGGAAGGGGGGGAGAGCCTGGAGACATGGGGGTCAGTGAGGAGGCCACTGTGATCATCTAGGCAAGAGCAGATGGGAGCTTGAGCTGGGGCAGTCACCACATGAGTACAGAGAAAGGGGCTGAAACAAGAGATGTTGAGAAAGCACAAATAGCAAGAATTGGCAATTAGTTCAATATATAGAGGGGGGAACTGGGTGTGGAGTCAGGAAGACCTGAGTTCAAATGTGGCCTCATACTTTCCAGCTGTGTGACAGTGGGCAAGTCATTTAACCTTGTTTGCCTCAGTTTCTTCTTCTGGAAGATGAACTGGAGAAGGAAATGACAAACCACTCCAGGATCTTTGCCTAGACAATCTCAAATTGAGTCATCAACAGTTTGGCCACAACAGAAATGACTGAACTACAGTTGAAATATAGAATAAGGGAGAATGAGGAGCTGCAGGTAATGACAGATTATAAACCTGAGAGACAGACTCAAGAGTGACACCCGTAATAGAAAAGAGGAAGGCAGAGCTAAGATATGAAGGGAAGGTTGATGAGCTTCTTTTTGGACTAGTTGAGTTTAAGGTGAGTCTAGCACTTCCAGCAATAACTGTTTGCCTATATAGCTAATAAATTAGCTTACTTGCATTAGAAATATTTCTGGGGTAGCTGGGTAGCTCAGTGGATAGAGCCAGACCTAGCAATAGGAAGTCCTAGGTACAAATCTGGCCTCAGAAACTTCCCAGCTGTGTGACCCTGAGCAAGTCACTTAACCTCAATTGCCTAGCCCTTACCACTCTTCTACCTTGGAACCAGTTTTTAGTATTGATTTTAAGCCAGAAGGTAAGGGTTTAAAAAATCAGAGAAATCTTGCCCTTATGCCCTCTTCATTTCCACATTCAGCATTTCTATTAGACCAGCCTTATATTCCGTGGCTGAAGCCTGGACGTCCACTGCCTTGTGAGGGCAATGGGTGTGTTTACTATCCTCTTTCATCTTGGGCAAAGGTCTGGTAAGGAGTTATTTTGGGAAAGTATTAATCTCTTTGGAGTCAGTGAGCAGGGCCACCAGGAGTCAGGCTTGGGATTCTCCATGGCAAACATTTTTGTTTGAATAAGATGATAGATTTAGAGCTGGAAAGAAACGAATTGTGCCCTTAAAAGTGTCCCAGATGCAAGAGGCACGGCTCCCGGGAGTGTTGAGATAATGTGAATGGAATATGCCTTCTGTATCATGGTGGACTCCAACCCAGAAATTCTTGACAAGCAAATGGGAATTGTCCTTAATGCAGTCTTTGTTGTTATGTACAAGATCCACAGCAGATCACCATGGGCAAGCCATTTAATCTTTTCAGGCCTCAGTTTCCCCATTTGTAAAGTAGGGATAAAAACACTGTTCAGCTGACTAAATAGTACTATTATAAAGATTTAAGATGTATTTAAATCTCTTTGCAAACTTTAAAGGGCTATGTACATGGCTACCATGATTATCATGATAGAGAACAAGTATGGCGGAGTGAATAATGGAGACCTGAGCTTGAATTCTGCCATTGACAAATAATGACTGTGCAACCTTCAGCAAGAAAGTGAACTTCTGAATTCTAGATCCTTGAGGCATTTCTTTGTAGATCGGAAGTTGAAGACAGAGTAGTTTAATGAGGGGATAGTTTCTCCTCAGCATTTCTACACAGGAAAGAAATCACTATCCAGTCAAAAACTAGACATTATGAGAGCTGCAGGCCAATGAGGATGACTTTGCATACCATTTTATCTGCCCTTTCAACCAGTTAGCCAAATGAAGGGGGAAAGGGTAAAATCTTTGAAAAGGGAAGAGTATAAACCATCTACATTGGAAGGCTCTTAGCCATCACCTTGTGAGGGCCTCCCACCCCTCATCCCTCACTTCAAGGGCGAGGAAGCTGACATTCAGAGATTCACTTGCCCGAATAATCTGATTTATTTTTGTCCAATGACTAAGACTGAGAATTGCACAATAAACAATATTTGAGGATGAGTGAGTGCCCGCATGAATCAATCACATGATTTTACACGTATGGTGCTGCCAATAATTGCGACTCAATAGTCGATGCCCATGATGCCTTGTCATGTCATAAAATCCAATAACCAGTGCTGGCCAACCACAATCAACATTTATCTCCTATGCTACTTTCACTTTAGTTTTAATGAATGAATGAAGCTCTTATTAAGCACTGGGGATTCAAACCGAAAAAAGTAAGGCATTCCTTACTTTTCAGAAGCTCCCATTCTAATAGGGGAGACAGTACATGGGGAAGGTTGCAGCCCCAAATCAGAAGGAAGAGTCCCATGATCCTCGGGGCACAGCAGCAAAGCATATGGCGGCAACTCGTCTTCAGTGAGAAAATTGTGTCAATTTCTGATTGTGAACCATTCAGCCCTGGAGTCTTTGGACTGGTCGCCTTATCCCATGGATAAGGAGTAAGGCAGAGTGACAGGGTGGCCTCAGAAGACCTGGGCTTAAAAGATTGGCTTTGTTGGACCATCATCTCTGTGACTCAGTTTCCTCAATTCTAGATGAGCTGATCAGACTAGATGGCTCTGAAGTTGAAACCTGTGATATGCATGATCAGTCTTGGCTATCGTCACCAAATCTACAATACATATTAGAGATGAGACCTGAACCCAAGTCTTGTTGGCCAGCTACCTCGAGGTGCCAAGTACTCTCTCCTACAAGTCCGTTTCTTCCAGGCACACTTTGGAGCATTCTGGCCGAGAAGGCGCACAGAATGGGTAATACCTGCTCGCACTTCTCGAGTCCACAGCTCTCTCCCTCTGAACAGTCTATGGAGGTCTCAAGTTTCAGACTGTATGTGTAAACACGAGCCGAGTGACATCGGTGCTCTCTTATGGGCTGTTTTGCTCATGCTATGAATTTGTCAGCCTGTGGCCCTCTGGGAAACCATAGACAGGTGCCCAGTGGACATGTGTTTATGTCAGTCACTCCACAAGCATTTTTTGAGCTACTATATGCCTGTATACCAACAAAGGTAGCTAGAGAGATGGTTCAGCGGATAGAGTGCTGGGTCTGGAGTCAAGAAGACCTGAGTTCAAATCTGGCCTCAGATACTTATTGCTGTGTGACCCGCAGCTAGTCCCTTAGCCCTACTTGCCTCAGTTTCCTCATCTGTAAAATGAGCTGGAGAAAGGAATGATAAACCACTACTGTATTCTTGCCAAGAAAACCCCAAATGGGGTCACAAAGAGTCACATAGATAGGACTGAAATAACCTATGGGCTCCTGTGTGAGGAAGAAATGATAATATCCCATTATATCATTATAACAGGCTTAGCTTCAGTTGGCTAAGGGCGGTTTAAATTTACCAAGACTTACCAATATTCTTGAATTAACCTCTTTAACTTCCCAAATCCAATAAAACTGCCCTAGATGTCGGAATATAACACTAGAGCCCCTGGTTGGGCTCAAAGCACCGGGAAATGATGCTCTAAATAACTTTTATTATGAACGAAATAAATGCAAAGTGAGTAGGGCTAGGAAGGGCAAAGCAGCCTGGGAGAGCTCGGTGGTGGCGCAGTGACTCTAATAAATACTGCATGATGGCCCTGATATCCCTTTTTGTATGATATAATTGATCATTTCAATAATTAATGCCTGCCACTCATGAGTCTATGTTTCTATGGTAGATAATTTACTAGAATTACAAAGGTAACACGATGTTATTTGTTGATTAGATTTCTTTAGAATGTATCCCTTGTGATTAAAAATGATGCTGGGCCCGGGCCCAAATACAAAGGGTACAGGCCTCATGAAAGAATGGACTAAAATCTGCCCAATGTCATATTCCAAAGAGAAGCCTAGTCATCGCTCGCCAAAGGCTAGCAAACATCCTTGGGTCTTCCACCACTCCGAGTACATGATGGCGGGGTCCATCTGTTGCTCCCAGATAGAATTTGGAACATTTCTAAATTGATTTGTTATGTCTAAAACAGCTGATTGATATTGATTGACATAATATATATATATATATATTATGTATGTATGTATATTTTAAACCCTTACCTTCTGTCTTGGAATCAATACTGGGCATTGGTTCCAAGGCAGAAGAGTGGTAAGGGCTAGGCAAAGGGTGTCAAGTGACTTGCCCAGGGTCACACAGCTGCGAAGTGACTGAGGTCAGATTTGAACCCAGGACCTCCCATCTCTAGGTCTGATTCTCAATTCACTAAGCCACCCAGATGCCCCCAAATCAGGTATCTTTTTGAAGCGTCATGTACTCAGTCCTAATCCTCTCCAGGATCTGTGAGTCGTAGAAAAAGCTTCCAGGTGACAGAATGAATAGGAGGGTCAAAACCATCTCTTCACCTGAGGTTGACTTCTCCAGATAAGTGATTGTTAGCCTGTCATTATTTGATCTCCAGACCAAATAACCATTTCCCTAGGAAAAGTGCATAAGCCATTGGTTTAATTATTATTTTTTAACCCTTACTTTCTATCATAAAATTAATATTAAGCATCAGGTCCAAGGCAGAAGGGCATTAAGGGTTGAACTGAGGTTAAGTAACTTGCCCAAGCCTACAAGTATCTCAGGCCAAATTTGAACCCAGGACGTCCCCTCTCTAGGTCTGGCTCTCAACCTACTGAGCCACCTAGCTGCCCCTCTAGGTTTCATTGTGAAATGAAAGTCGCTTTTACTTGGAGAACTGGAAATAATTGGAGACACTATGAGATGTCGTAAAATTGGGTTTGAGAATTACTAGCCTTTTCTCTTTTTCCTGGGTAGAAGAAACATCAATCAATCAATCAACCAAACATTTATTAATTATTTGATTTATTATTAACTTAATTGATTAATTAAATATAAGGGGGCTGGTATATACTGGCATTAGGCTGGGTACTGAGGATATAAACAGAAAGAAGCAGGCCCTGCCTTTATCAAAGCAATGAACAATAATGAAGTGACTCCTGTGTGCCAGGCACTGTGCTAAGGTAAGCGCTGACAATACAAAGGCAATCTCTGCTCTCAAGGAGGTCACAGTCTAATGACTGAGACAACATGTAAACAACTGTGCCCAAACAAGAGACATTCAGGACAATCCGACAAGGAGAATGGCACTAGAAGGGTGATGGGAAAGATTTCTGGTAGAAGATGCATTATTCTCTTGGTGGGGACACCATGTGTGCACCCACAGGTCAATGTACCATCACTAGAAGGGTAACAACTGCATCCCCCAGAGAATAAAATATAACCGAGAATTGCGATCGATGTATAACTTCCACCTGCCACCTTTAATGACCTTAGACTTAACAGCTGGCCTCCCAGTTAAAGGGGAGAAGAAAGAAAAGCAGGTCGATGTTGGAAGTTAGAGAACTGTGGCCTAATGAGAAACAGGTTGTGTTGGAGAAGATGGGGTGTTTAATGGGAATTCGCCCTCTTTTGTTTTTCAGCACTTGACATTTACAAGGGAATTCGATTCCGATTCTCTTAGGCATTATAGCTGGGCTGCAGACACTCTGGACAATGTCAACCTTGTCTCGAGCCCCATCCACTCTGGGTAAGTGACCTAAGGTTTTTTCTTCCTCGTTAAGTTGGGGGGGGGGGGTGGCTTTTGTTCCTTGAGTGTCATGAATCTGACGTGACATGCAAGAGATACATGTGCCTAAGATGCTTACCAAAAAGCTTTATTGTTGAAGAAGGGTGCTCTGCACTGGGGAGCCTTCAAGATACTATTAGATAGGCAGAGCTTTACAAATTGCTCCCGTCCGCCATTTTGCCCTGTAGTAGTAGGAATCTACCAACATGAGTGATGGGTACAACAGGAGCAAACAAGAGCAAACTTCTTGTAAAAGCACTTCAGATTTAATACTTTGGGGTTGCATTTCCTCGAAATCCAGCTAGAATTGATCTAGGAAAAGCATGAACTGCCAAAGGATGTATTAATCTACTTTGCTGTTCTCTTGTGTGGTTTGCTTTTAATGGTGACCAATGACCTGTGATGTTGCTTAAATGACTCGTAAGCTTTCATGTTTTTATTATCCCCCCCCCCCAAACAAATAGAGGCCTGAGATTTAACTGAAAATTAATTGTGTTCCATTCCTTATAAAATCGATGCTCAATTGCGAACCAGAAGCCATTCCTATAGTCAGCTCAACAAGGATTCCCTACTTGTCTGCTACATGCTTAAAATTGCAACTTGATTTAGATGTGTGTGTATGAGCTAAGTGATAACAGTAGATGAGTCCTGAAGAACTGCCCTAGTCTCCAGGACTTTTAGAGTTATCCAAGATTACGCAGGTAGTGAATACTGTCAGAGGTAAAATTCGAACTCGGCTCTTCTGCAGTTATGACTTTATTACCCCAAACTACTTATTACCAGACTCTGGATTACACCCAATGTATTATTTAAATAAATAACTCAGTTATTTATTTAAATTATTTAAATAAACAAATAAAGCTATAAGAAAGTAAAATGTACCCACATCTATTATGTTATAATAAAAACAGTTCGAAGCACATAGTAGGTACTTAAATTCTTGATGGGTTGAGAAGCTGGATAAATCTGAGGATGAGAAGGCATGAATGGGGATGGGAGAAGCCTGGTGAGATCTGCCCTCAAGGAGCTAATGGGGGAGATAGCATACAACTAGCCATGTGCATAGAAGAGGCATACATTGTAAACAGAAGGCATCTAATAGGGAGGTAGGAGTTTTGTTTTAAAGGAGGCTAGAGAAGCCAGGAAATTCTGCTTTGGGGAAAGACTGCAGAGGTCGCCAAATGCAGCCCTCTTGCTTTCCAGGTTAGGTTAGGCAGACAGGGAGGTTACTTGCCCAGGGTCACATGAGGTAGGATTCAAACTCAGAACTTCTTGACTCCACACTTTTAGAACCAAATTGATTAACACAGCTTTAATCATTTTAGAATTGGGAATTTTTTGATAACAGATTCAAAAAGTCTTGTAGAATTTAGCTTCAACATCTGCTCAGATAAATAGTCCGGATTTGTTACCCTGATGTGGAGTTAGCGATGGCTGTATTGCTGTTTAAAGCCCCCAGCCCCCAGCCTTAGGTCCAGGCCTGAGCAGCGGTCCATGTCAACATAGGCTGGAAGCCATGATTGTTCTAAAGAGTCAGGTCATTTGGTCCAAACAGTCTCTGGCTTACTCTGGCCTGACTGAAGCCCTTCCCTATCCTGGTCATACTTACCCCAGCTAGGCTGCCTCAGAATTCTTACCATGGGCTCTGCTGAGGGCTTTCTGCCTCCCTGACTCTTCTTCCCCATTACATGATTTTCTGGATTCTTCCTTCCCCTAGCTAATATCTATCCAATTCCATCCTTCTTCCTTTGCCATAGTATCCATCTTCAGGGATAGGAGGAGGAGGGAGACTCTGCTCTGAAGGTCCCAGGAAACCCTACTTGACTGCTGATCCCTGTCTCCACTGTTGGCCATTAGCAGCTATAAAAAAAGAAGGAAAAGGGGAACACCTAGGTGGCTCAGTGAATAGAGAGCCAGGCCTAGAGATAGGAGGACCTGGGTTCAAATCTTGATTCAGACACGTGTCCATAGACAAGTCACTTAACTCTCATTACCTAAATCTTACTTCTCTTCTGCTTTAGAACCAATTCAAAGTTTTGATTCTAAGGTAGAAGGAACAGGTTTAAGAAAAATAAGAACAGGGAAAGTCATAATCACAAGCTCCCTAGATGCTGTCTGTCTCTCCCCCACTTAGGTCACTGGAAAGAGTCTTAGGAGTCAGAAGACCTTAGTTCAAATCCTACCCCTCATGCTTAGTACCAGTGTGCCCTTGGACAAATCACTAATCACCTCCAAATCTCAGATTCCTCATCTGTCAAGAGAGAGAATTGGAGTACAAGGCTTCTGCAGTCCTTCCCAGCTCTGCAACTCCTTCCTATCACCATGTTTCCCATAATTCTTCCCTTCTCCCTGCCACCATCATTATATACTCTCCCAGGAAGCCACAGCCAATAATTGGGAGTTAGGAAGTTCCCTTTTTCTCTGTCTGGGGGCCGGATGGATTCCTCCATCTCCCAAGATGGCACTCAGTTCATTTTTCCCTAGATGTAACATGGTGCATGGTGAAAAGGTACCAGCCCTAGAACAGAGAACTAGCTTAGTGTTATGAACAGGGTGAGTAGCTGGGTGGCCCACTGGATTGCCTGCTAGAACTTAAGTCAGGAAGATTCATCTTCCTGAGTTCAAATCTGGACACTTACTTGCTATGTGATCCTAACAGTATAAGGGCAAGTCATGTAACCCTGCTTGCCTCAGTTTCCTCATCTGTGTAGAGAAGGAAATGGCAAACCAGTACAAGATCTTTGCTAAATAAAACCCCAAATGGGGTCATGAAGAGTCAGACGTGATTGATCTGGCATGTCTCAAACCACTGAACAACCACCTGATGAATGCACTCCTGCACTTGGATTCCTGAAGACCTGAGTTTGAATTCTGCCTCTGACACTTGTGATCTCTTTGGCAATAGGGAAGTCACTTTAACCTCTGAGCCTCTTTCCTCCTCTCTGAAATGGAGATAATAATAGTTCCCAGGGTGTGTGGCTGACTCATGTCTATAAGTCACTCTGGAAACTTTAAAGTACTTTTTCTTCCCTCTCCCTCCCTGCTAGCTATTATTAATATCCCATGAGAGGCTGTGCCTCTGGGAAATGCCTTCTGAGCCCCGAGCCAAGCCAAGGCACAGAGGAGCTTTTATAACTCAGCTCTGGAATAAGGCAGGACCGCCTGCATATTCCACATCTAAAAGGAAGAATTGATTGAGGTGGTGACTCGAGGGCTCCCCTTCCCTGTTGATTGAGCTGAGAGTCAAGTACTCGGTATAGGGGATACTGTTTTTAGAAGAGGCCAAAGTACCACACTGTGTCGTGTGTTTCTTGCTGGCTCAGCCCCATCTCTATTCTCCTGTTCCTTTACGGTTCAAGGAACGCAGAACGAAGTATGACTTCAGATCTCAAAGCTGAGAGTGCCAGGGGGTAGCTCCGGAACTTTAGAATGTTTGGGAAAGGGGCAGGCCTGGAGTCAGGAGGTCCTGGGTTTAAATCTGGCCTCAGACACCTCCTAGCAGGGTGACCCTGGGCAAGTCACTGAACTCTAATGGCCTAGATTTTGCCGCTCTTCCAGAAGGTAAAGGTGTTTAAAACAAAATCCAGAATATTTGGGAAAGATAATTGAAAATTCTGGTTCGTTCTAAGATTTTAGAATTGGCCATCCCAAAAAGTGTTTGAGCTTGGCCCACAGAGCCGCTGGTTTTATTGTTTTTCTGATGGTTACTTTTTTCCTTTGCTTATCATTGACATTTTCTGTTGCTTGCTTCTAATTATCTTATATTAATTTTTCCCATTTGCTTTCTAAATTATTTTGCAGCTGTTCTTCTCCACTTCCCCAGTATGATTCAAGGTGATAACTGTGTCCTTTATGTGAAATCATCCTCCGTTATTTTCTTTTGAATCGATGTGCCCTCTTTGCCCACAGTTAGCTGTGTAGATGTCTGTAGTGCACCAGCATTTGTCGTCCTGCTGTCTTTCAAACTAGAACCATTCACTCGTTAGCAAAACTCTAGGTTTGTTTCTTCCACACTAGTACTGTGCTTGCCATTCCTAGGTCCCCAAGGGAACAAAATTCGAATTAGCCTTAAATTTCCACACGTTCGATTTTCTTGGGAACAAAATTATCCGTAAGAAACGTGGGACAGATCTCTCTCCTTTCCAAATGTGGCCAAAGCAAAGTTCAGGTGCCCCTACCTACCATCGTCCATCGAGGACGTGTCAATCAACAACCAGGAAACCTCCAAATGAGAGATGGCATTGGGTGAGCTCCGGCCATGTGCAGGGCCCTTGGAAAGAGTAGAGATGGCCCTGTTGGCTTGGAAATGGTCTTAGCAATTTTTTTTCTTACCTCTTGGGCCCAGGGGCTCCCCTGGGTGGGGGATTTAATCTGCTTTAACATGGTGGACGTAATGAAAAGAGAATGATTATTTACGCCATTCCAGATCAAATACACGGATGATAACATAAATAAAAACCCAACGTCCAGAAGCATTTCTCTAAGGAGAATGACGAATAATAATCCACTCCTGCCTCTGGGCCTTTCCGTGGCTCTGGCTTCTTGTCTACTATAAGGACAGCCCTGGCCTCCCGCACCGTGCTAAGTCGAGGCATCCCTTCATTGGGCTCGCAGAGACGATCTTAAGATCGGAGCTGCTTCTCTGGCCGGAGGCTCAGGCCATGGCACATGCCTCAGTGGAAACACTAGCCTGACCTGTAGGAAGCAAGAGGCCAGCTTGTTATTGGCCCAAAGCTCTTTGCTTACTCATGCCTGCTGGCTAATCTTTCTCCATCGTAACCTGATTTTGCCAGTAATGCTGTTTAAGTAAAGGATTTTGAATCCCCTTTTAAATTCTTCTGCATATTCCAATCAAATTTTTTTCTTAAACCTTTACTTAAGCCTTAAAATCAGTACTAAGTATTGGGGGGCAGCTGGGTGGGTCAGTGAGTAGATGAAGAGCCAGGCTCAGAGATGGGAGGTCCTTGGTTCAAATATGGTATCAAACACTTCTGAGCTGGGTGACCCTGGACAAGTCACTTGACCCCCATTGCCTAGCCCTTACTGCTCTTCTGCCTCGGAACCAATACATAGTATTGATTCTAGGACAGGATAATGTTTAAAAAAAAAGAAAAAGAAAAATTGTTTTTACATTGAACTAGCATTTAATAAATACTTAAAAAAAAACCCAAACCTCTTCTGTTTTAGAATTGATATTAATTATTGCTTCCAAGGCAGAAGAGCAGCAAGGGTGAAGCGATGGGGGTTAAGTGACTTGCCCAGGGTCACACAGCTAGAAAGTGTCTGAAGTCAGAATTGACCGCAGGATCTGTTTCTCAATCCCCTGAGCCCCTTAGTTCCCCTCCATTTAAACTTTTAAGAGAGACTATAGCTTTGGAGCAGGAAGGGACCTTCCAGTTTCTTTTTACAGATGATGGAACTGAGGTTCAGAGTATGAGTCCTTACCAACTTAGCTTCCAAGCAGGAATGGAACCCAAGAGGTTGGCTAGCCCAAAGCCTCATTTTATAGATGAGATATGGGAGACCCAGGAAGCTGAAAGCCGATTTGCCTAAGGTCTCCCAACTTTGAACTCAAGACCCCTGAGAGCTCAGGGCTGGTGTTCCTTGTTCTGAACCTTACGGCTGGCTTTTAGTGACTTGTTTGTTGTTAGTCACCCTCTCCCCGGTGAGTAAGGTCAGACTTGTATCACCTGCCCAGATGGGTTTCTCTTGTTCAGTTTTTATTCCCCACTAAACAGCCATTTTTTTTATCTTCAAAGAAGAGGGAGTTGCCTGAAATAAGGAGGAAGCCAAAGAAATCAGGAAGTTTTTCAGAGGCTTTCGTATAGCATTTTTTAAATAGAAAAAAAAATGGATTGGATTCTGCCCTCTGAAAAATTTGAGCTATTTGAATAATTCCCTAATTAGCCATCACTGGCAGCAGACCTGGGTCGTCTAAGGCACTTGTTCCACACCCCAGGCACTGGCTTTCTTTCTCCCCTTCCTGGCTTCCTTGTGCATGTTGGGCTCACTCTCTGCTTTGCAGAAGCTGTGACCAGGTAGGAGTGGATGGTGCTCGGCACTAGCCAGGGGAGGGAGGGCAGCCTTGGTTTGAGGCACCCTCTCAGCTCCCACCAAGCTCCCCGGCTTTGCCTTTGACCTTCAGCAGCATTGTTTAACTTGCTCCTGAGGGGACCGTATCCACAAGATGAGAAATACATTTATTTAACCTCACGTAGTTGATAGGAGGTGGGATAACAAGGAATTATGGGACGTGCAGGAACATTCCCAATTTGAAAGTTGCCGTTAGCCTTTCGATCCTCCGGAAACCGTTCATACTAACCCAAGCTTAGACTCTTGGATTTGAATTCCTCCAGAGAAAAAGTATTTTTAGAATTCTACAGTTTGAGAGCAGCTCAGTGGCTCAGTGGATTGAGAGCCACATCCAAAGATGGGATATTCTGGGTTCAAATTTAGCCTCAGACACTTCTCAGCCACGCAGACTTGGGCAAGTCACTTCACCCCCATTGCCAAGCCCATCCTGCTCTTCTGCCTTGGCACCAATACACAGTATTGATTCTAAGATGGAAGGGCCTAAAACAAACCAATAAATAAATGATGCTACAACTCATTTCATGATTTGTTACTATTAACAAAATCTGCCTTGTTGTTATTATTGTTACTTGTAAGAATAGTAACCTCCGTGTTGTTTGGGCACCAGCATGCAAATATTCAATTTAAGATGAACTCCCACCCCCTTTAAAAAAAGTCAGTTTAGGAATGGCCCTTTAAAGAGAGAGTCTATTTCCTGTTCTTCATTCTTACTTTCTCACTTCCACATTTGATGTGATAAATGAGGATCTTTCTGACTTGACTTCTGCTCACCCTCTGATTTTTCCCTGTAGGTTCCTGGTGAGTTTCATGGTGGATGCTCGAGGTGGCTCCATGAGAGGAAGCCGCCATCATGGGATGCGAATCATTATTCCACCACGCAAGTGCACGGCACCTACTCGAATCACTTGCCGACTGGTAAAGAGACATAAGCTGGCCAACCCACCCCCCATGGTGGAAGGAGAGGGATTAGCCAGTAGACTGGTAGAAATGGGGCCTGCGGGGGCACAATTCTTAGGGTGAGTCATCTTCTCGGTCTCCTTCCTGCCACTCACACACCATCTTTGATTTTTTTACCCTTGTGAACTCAAGTAGTTAACAGTTAGAACTACTTAGTTTGAGCATCTTAACCAAGAGTGCCATGCGCCATGATGCTATAGGTCGGGGAAAAAAAAAAAGGTTAATTAGCTGCTAGAAGGCGAGCTATCCTAATGCTTCAGTAATGCTTTTCGCCAAAGCTTTTTACTAACCTCCACGTGCATCCCTCCTCTGCCCAGGACTCGGTTATAGCCCCAAAGACACCAATGAGAGTCGAAGAACGTCCATACGAAGGGAAGACAAAACAGCTTGAGGTGCTGTTCTTCTCCCAGCATGTGAATAGGTCGCTGGGCAGAGTGGAAATACCCAGGTGGCATTTTTAGGAGATTAAAAATTGGGGAAAGGAGCCCACTCTGATGTGGTAATAATAAACATCTATCTACACTCTCTCCATTCTCTAAAGTGGCACCCTGGTGCAAACCAGGCAGGTTCTATTGGGACTAGCCGTCTGTTCACAATTTCCCCTTCTCGTTTCTCTTTCTGCTGCATGGATGTTACTCAGTAAACTGCACCTTCCCTCCAATCCTCCCCCTGTAAACGAGGGTGAGAGCTTGGTTAGCCGAATCCTGCAGCTTGGGCCTCAAGGAACAAAATTTATTGGGTAGGCGATTTATAGACAAGATACAGAATGTCTACGATTTTTTTTTCCTTGATTTCGATTTTCGTCACACCCATGATTTTGATTTTGATTTTTTTTGGTTTTGATTTTGATTTTTCCAAAGCTTTCAGTCGATGTGTGTCACTGAAAGAAAAAACCATAGTGGCTTGACTTCCCTTATTAGCTCGATGCTCCCTCCTCCGCTTTCCCGGGCATGTGGAATTCACCGCAAGCATCTGCTCTCATGATTTTTTGTGCTTTTGTAAATTTTGGTTTTGAATTTGAACTGTTTCAACTGCATCATCTACATTTTAACACACAGTGACAAGTCTTTAAGTTCAGCCCTATGATGGAGAAGGTATTTGCAGGCTTTGAATCAACATTTGACTCAAATGATTTAAAAAAAATGTATATATATCATGTTATTTTCTAAAAATACGCTCATAGTGGGCATTATCTCTCTTCTGGGGTGGCCAAAGTGAGGAAATAAAGTGAAACAGATTTTAAAACTAAATAGGTGGTAGATAGTCCAGTCCAAGACATGATTTTAAAATGCAGTTATTTAACTACTGCCAAGTTTAACGGGAGTGGAAAATGGGTTCTTTTGAAGCAAATTTTTTTTTTCTTGCTTTGGCAATTTGCATGAAAAATTTGTTCAGAAACACGTTGCTTGACTTTACTGTTGGTCAAAGATCCTGGCGCAATACCTTCTCTCTAGGCCTTGTTAATCTTCATACAGGAAACTGTGGGGCTCCTGAATTTTTAAAGACAGTATCTGACCTATTAACCTGCAAAGATTGTATCTCACTTTCTAAGATGTGGAGGTTATAATCACTTGAGGCCTGTGGGAAAAGGATGGAAAATCCCTCAAGAGCCTGTGGAATTTTAGACATTGTTTATGCAATTCCTCTTGCAATTATCAATCAAAATGCTTCCTGGCCCTGTTAGGAGAAATGATCTTATTTAAAAGCCAGCCCACATAAGAAGAGTGGGGTTAGTCTTTTAAAAATTTAGGGGGAATTTTTTGGTTAAAAGGCAAATTGTTGAATTTGACTTCCTTATTTCTTGACAGGCCCACTTTGATGATAAACAAAAGGCATTGTATTTGAGAGTGCTGGGCTTAAGAGTCTGGAAGCCCTGAGTTCAAATCCTTTTTAAGATCTGCTGGGTGACCCTGGAGCAAGTCATTTAACCTCTCCAACCTGAGTTTTCCCATTTATAAAAGAAGAAAATCCCTAGTGACCTCTAAGGTCTCTTAATCAATAGTCCTAATGTTAATGGGAGAGAGGAGGTTCCACTGCAGGAAGACAACACCATATTTGGTGATGGAGGACCTGAATTCAAATCTCAGCTCCCAGTATGACTTTGGGCAAGCCATCTCCCCTTGACATCTTTTTCCACTGTGTAAAATGAAAGGTTGGATTAGAGGATTTTTAAAGTCTCTTCTAGTTCTCAGTCCTACCTTGGTCCTCTTGTTATGGGATTTCTATCAACTGCTGCCCTTCTTAACATCCTTACTGTTATAGGCCTGTTGTTTCTACTGTTGTATTCTGCAGGGTCACTAATGAAAAGAGGTGAAGCTGTGTACAACCTCTGTAGGCAAATAATGATACTGTCTGTTTAAATGGTCTTAAAGCTGCATAATCCAGCTACATGAGTTGCCTATGATTACAGTTAATTTATTCTCACTTGGCCCTTTTTGGTGCCCATCCCTCATTTTAAAATTGGATGAAATGCTTTTTATGTTGCTGGACTGGCACCTGGAATGAGCAGTCATCACTCTCCTGGTCACAGTCAGATGTGCACGGACATGATCACCAAACCACTATGGTGGACCTTCTCAACACCCCAGGATGCTTTTGGAGAGAACAAACGGCACACCGTAGTGGGTGTATGTGTGCGGATTGGAGAATGAAGCTGCCTACTCCCATATCACACACTAAAATCCAAATGTGTCCTAATACCCAGCACCAGTCACAAAGCTCATAAGGGCTGTTGGGTGGGGACTATTTTTTTTTTTTGAGGAACAAGATCATAAATCTTAGTCTATTGACATCAGGAATATTTTACAATAAATAGTCCTCTTAAATGACCGTATCCTTTGAAGGTCTTGGCACTGAATAATTTCATTGGTGAAAAATGGGCTATTTTCCTCTCTTAGCTGTGGCTTGTTTCCACAGCTTTTTCTTTTCGCATTCCAAAATATGTTCATCCACGATGGCATGTTATCCAGCTTTGGAACACGCTTTTTTTCTTAGCAAATGAGTCTATGGCTTGGGCAGCTTTGAAATCATTCTTGACCACAGTGGCACCTTTAATTTCAAAAGGATAGAGTAATGAGAATTCTTTTAAGGAGAGAAAAAAGTTCACTATAAATGTGTAGTTTGATATCCAAATAATATAGATTCTTTCTTCCCCTCCCTCAGCCCAGTCATAGTGGAAATTCCGCACTTTGGATCAATGAGAGGCAAGGAAAGAGAACTCATTGTTCTCCGGAGTGAAAATGGTGAAACGTGGAAAGAGCATCAATTTGACAGCAAAAATGAAGATTTAACTGAGTTACTTAATGGCATGGATGAAGGTAAACATGATGGAAAGTTATTATGATGAAGGTGAATATATGTGTGACAATTGGTGGGCAGGATGACGTTGGAATTGTGTGCATGAATAAGGGAAAATGCATCTGAATTCTGATGCTTCACTCTTAGGACAAAGCCTCCTTTCCCGAAAGGTTTATGAGATGTTATCTAAAATCAAGAAATAAATCATCATATATTAAGCACCTACTGTATGCCAGAACTGTGCTCAGTGCTTCAGATTCAAAGAAAGTCTAGATCAGAGCCCCAGTTCTCCAGAAGCTCCCCATCTAATGGAGCTAAAGTGTCTTTAGAGCAAGTGACCCTGCACTAGTCTCTTCTCTCCACTGCCATTTCCTTCCCTGTAAAGTAGTGATGATAACCCTCCTATGTCACGGGATTGCTGTGAAGACCAAGTGAGATAACATACATAAAGTGCTTTGCTATAGAGATCCTTGTTATTGTTTTTGTTCTTCCAATACATGAATATATTGGTGGTTCTTTCCTATTGGATGTTAGCGGGTTTCTGTAGGCAAACCAATGTCTCTCATCTCAGGCCAAAAGTGTTTCTTTGATGGGGAAAAGGGAAAATGGGAGGAAGAACAGAACTGCCTGGGGGAAGTAGAGGCTTTTGGATTTTGAAGTCTAATTACCTTTGGTCTGCTTCACTCCCAGCGACCATTTCCCCCCCTCCTCTTTTGTTCAGAGGTGTTCTTGTTGCCTTTCTGGATTCTAATCTTCTCTAAGGACCAAGTCAAGCCCTTGGAATCTTGGGATAGCTCCTCCTATCTGGAATCTTTAGTCTCTTGTCTTTCAACCCTCTGAGCCCAGTATATGAATGTAACTGTTACATTTTCTTTCATTGGGGATGGAGTGCTGGCACCCTTGACCTGTGTTCAAGTTTTACCTCTCACGCCTCCTGGCTGTGGGCTCCTGGGAAAACTCTTTAAGACTATTAGACTTTAAGACTACAAGGGGCAACTAGGTGACTCAGCATAGGTACTGGTTCAGATCTGGCCTCATACACTTCCTAGCCATGTGACCACCCTCTCCCCCCATTGCCTAACCCTCATTGCTCTTGCACCTTTGAACCAGTACACGGTATTAATTCTAAGACAAAAGGTAAAGTTTGGTTTTTTTTAAATGATGCTTATAGCAGGGTTCTCTTAATAATGAATAGTCAAAAGTCCAAATTATCTCAAAAACTAGAATCAGATTTCCTCTGATTGGTGCCATCTTGTTTAAAAAAATATATTGCATTTTCAGTTGTAAATTAGCATAAAAGTAAACAATGCCAGAAGATTCCTTAATGATTTCTTCAATGAAAGTCATCTAGTCAGGGTCATCCATCTCTGCTTTTTGACATGCAGCCTCACCACCAGCCACTCAGAAGAGGGCCTCTTCCCAGCCCCTTGGCCAGCAGAGATTCTGATCAGAAGCCGATCAGTGGAAGGCACAGGGGGTGGTTAAGCCTAGAGATACCATCACTGCCCTTGAGAAACCCAAGGGTGGCCATGGGGGAGAATGATCAGACTGTTCTCTTTGGCCCTCGAGGGCAGATCCCTGGAGAGCAAGGCTGCCCAGAGTTGCAGGGAGACCAGTTTGGGTCTGATGCTCAGAGAAAAGCTTGTTCCTCAAGAGAGCAGGCCCAGTGTGGAAGCGCTCAACAACCCCACTGGATGACCATGGGTTGGGTATGTCCTAAAAGAGAAACTTAGCCAAGGCGGCTTGGACTAGATGGCCACTCAGGTTCCTTCCAACCCTAAGATTCCTACAAATAGATATGGTTAGAGATGGAGAAAATAATCCATCAACTCCAGTGTCTCTCTCGCTTCCAAATAGCATATCCATCTTTAAAAAAAGAAAAAACAACCTTCCTTTCTATCTTAGAATCAGTCCTGTGTATCGGTTCTGAGGTAGACAGTAAGGGCTAAGCAATGGGGGTTAAGGTGACTCTCCAGGGTCACACAGCTAGGAAGTGTCTGCAGTCAGATTTGAACCCAGGACCTTCGTCTCTAGGTCTGGCTCTCAATCCATTTAGCCACCCCTCTGCCCCTAGAATACCCGTCTTAAATGGCCTATTCTTTCCAAGATCTTTTCTGCCCTAGCTTTGTTTTAAAACAAACCAAAATTCACTTTGCCAGTGAACTCACTACACTGCCCCAATGAGAAGTTAAAAAAAAACCCAAACCTTAAAATAGTTGATATGTGGAGGTGGTAATCAGCAGCATGCTGACTGATATCTGTGCCACAGTCAAGAAGTTTCTCTTTGAAGCACAAATGTGTCATCGCCAGGTTGTTGAGTCATCCTTTCCCTGGCTAAATTGCACCATAGACACCGTCAGACTGGTGCACCTGCCAGATTGAACAGACACACTGATATAGCCCCCTGGCCTGGAGGCTCGCCGGGTTATCTCGCCGGTAAACAGTAGACTTTTATCTTACGTTTTGAAAGACAAGACCGAACCCTTGTTCCATCTTAGAAAATTAGAAGGAAACACAAACTTCTAGGGTCCAGGGGCCAACGGACAGGCAGGTCTCATGGCAACAGTGAAGATGGACAGACTTCAGACTTAAATGCAGTTGTGTGCTTTGGGCATAACCTTTGGGGAGTGGGGAAGAAGCACCCCCAGTCCTGGTCTCCTGGCAGCCCACATTCCTTCTTTCTTCCCTTTCCCTTGGTTTTCTATTTCCCTCCCTCATTTCAGTTATTTATTCTTTTGGAAAATGAGACCAGATGAGAACTTTGTTGGTTTTGTTTCTGGTTTATAGCTCTAAGAATAATAACCTCCATTTCTTTCTTCCCTTCTCTTTGTTTCTTTCCACTCTTCCCTCCTTCCTTTTCTTTCTTTTGTTTCTTTTTTCTTTTTCTTTCTCTTTTTCTCTTTCTTTCTTCCTTATTTCCTTTTCTTTCTTCCTCCCTTCCTTTTCTTCCTTCCTTTCTTTATCTCTTCCTTTCTTCCTTTCTTTTTTTCCTTTTTCCCTTCCTTCCTTCTTTCTCTTTCTTTCTCTTACTTTTTCTCTTCCTTCTCCCTCCCTCCTTTCCTTCTTTTTTTCTTTCTTTCTTTCTTCCTTCCTTCCTTCCTTTATTTGTTTCTTCCTTCCTTTCTTTTTCTCTTCCTTTCTTCCTTTCTTTTTTCCTTTTTCCCTTCCTTCCTTTCTCTTTCTTTCTCTTACTTTTTCTCTTCCTTCTCCCTCCCTCCCTTCCTTCTTTTTTTCCTTTCTTTATGTCTTTCTTCCTTCCTTTATTTGTTTCTTCCTTCCTTTCTTTTTCTCTTCCTTTCTTCCTTTCTTTTTTCCTTTTTCCTTTCCTTCCTTCTTTCTTTTTCTTTCTCTTACTTTTTCTCTTCCTTCTCCCTCCCTCCCTTCCTTCCTTCTTTTTTTCCTTTCTTTCTTCCTTCCTTCCTTCCTTCCTTCCTTCCTTTCTTCTTTCCTTCCTTCCTTCCTTCCTTCCTTCCTTCCTTCCTTCCTTCCTAACCAAGGATTGAGGATGGCCTCAAGGCCATCCAGTCCAACACATTCCTGGGATGGATTACCAGTTCAGTTTCATAAGCATTAAGCACATAGGGGACTTGTAAGATGAATGCTCTTCTTCCCTGGTGGACAAGTGCCTTCTCTATAGCTTAGAGTCTTGAGGAGCAGCCTAGAGCCCTGAGAGGTTCAACGACTTGTGTAGCATCACACAGCCAGGCCACTCTTAATCCACTGTTACTCTTACAACTTTAAAGCTGACAAGGTACTTTGAAGTAAGGATACTACAGTTCAGCAGAGAATGCAGAAATGAAAGATTTCCATTCTAGACTCATAGACGTTAGAGAACATCTCGCCCAACTGCCTCATTCTACAGTTTCAGTTCAATTCAGAAGCATTTATTAAGTGTCTACTGTTTGCCGAGTACTGTGCTAAGTTCTAGACCAGAGAAAAGCAAAGTAACTGCCCAAGCTGTCCAGGAGATTATGGCTCCCAGCATCCCTCGGGGTTAGGACCACATCTCTCCTAGGTGGGGTCCTTCCTTAGCTCCCACTGACTAACCAATGCCTTCCCTATGAGATGACCTGAAACGTGGATCGCTTTTGTCTTTTAAGACCATAATGGTTTCCATCTTGTCTCCCCCATTGGTGTGTGACCTTTTTGAGGGCAGGGCAAGGTTTTACCCCCACACTGTTTCCCAGTGATTAGCAGAGGGCCTGGCTTGGAAGGTGCTTAATAAATACTCGTTGACCAACCGAATGACTGGCTAGTGAGGAAGACAACTTGTACACAAATAGGCTATAAGCAAGATAAACCCAGAGCTGATGGAAGACATCTCTGGATCACAACAGAAAATGTGGAAAGCCTTTAAGAGTTATCCTAATAATAGCTGACATTTTTATAAGGTTTAAAGTTTTCAAAGTGCTTTTACACGCCTGATCTCATGGGAGTAGCATTTTTGAGTGGGATATACAAGTGAGGTTCCCTTTGTCTTTGGTCCTTAGGAAGGGGACGTAAAGGTTTTGATGCACCACCAGTCCATCCTTGAGCATTTGGGTGGCAGAGGTTGCCTGTAAGCTCCTTGGGCTCAGGGACTGTCTTTTGCTTCCTTCTGTACCCCTAGCACTTAGCACAGTCCTGGAACATAACAGGGGCTGGATAAGGGTTTACTGGAGAAAAGAGCGATCCCTCTCCAGAAATGGTTTCCGTTTCATCTTCGCTTCCTAACCAAAGCATTCGGGTGTTTCCCTGCTTGACGACAAAGGCTGATACTTAACCAAGATGGGCCCCCGTCTACGGAATTTTAAGAAATGTAAGATTTCTCCCTTGGCAGACGCCTCCCTGGTGCAGATGCACTGAGGACGTGCTGGATCTGGAAGTGTGGCGGAGCCTAGGGATGGCTCTGCTGCTTGCCACCACCTGGATGGTACTGGCTTCTTTGGGCTGCAGGTTCTGCATCTGTAAAATGGAAATGATCACTTGCTCAGCCTTTGTCTGCCTAAAAGGGCCAGGGAAGCAGGGGGGCGACCTTGCTGCATTTGTCACTCAGATCTTGGCCCTGCTGCTTGGGAACTAGCTGTGTGGTTTCTGGAAAGGGAGGAGAATTCAGTAATCATCTACTGTGTACTCAGTCCTGGCCACATAAAGACAAAGAAGGAAGCGGCCCCCCCCTGAAAGAGCCTTGTCACCTTCTAATAGGGGAGAGGACTAATAGATACAAAACAGAACAAAGAGAAAGGGAATAAAGGCAAATAAATGAAAGGTAGCAAAATGGGGGAGACAGGGACTTAAAGGCCACCAGCAGCTAGAGAGAATTGGTCAGTTACCTGGCGTTGGAAATGAAGAGGTAAGGAGGGAGGGCGCTCTAGGCATGAGGATCAGCCAATGCAAAGGCATGTTGATGGGAAAGGCACTGCAGTATGTAAGAACACAGAAAGAAATAGCTTGGCTGGAGAGTGGAACTGAGATAGGAGAGTCAATCTCCAGTGAGCCTGGGGAGGTAGGTTATTGGGCCCAGGTTGTAAAGGGCTTTAAAAGCCAGGCAGGAGTCTATTATTTCCATACCTTAAATACAGAGCCTCGTCTCCAAAACAAAGGGACATTCAGGGAGTATCTGCAACAAGCCCAGGCAAGAGACACCAAGGACTGTGTTAATGATGTCTCAGCAGGAGTGGCACAGGTTGGTTGGAGTGGGAGGCCACCAAGCGCCATGGAGCCCAGCTGGCACTGGCTTCAAGACCTTGTCATCCTAGCTGAGGTGTCGTGTATCGGGAGGGGCTTTTCTGCAGAACAGCAGACCTGGCCTGGCTCGCTCTTTCTCACCGAAGCCTTTGGGCACAGGCTAAGAAGGAAGCCAATATGGCGACCACCAAAAATAATGGCCAAGCAATGTTCTCAGATATGATCTGTTAAATCTGTTCTTGATGGAAAAAGGAGATGAGATCGCAAGACCCTAAGCATGGATGTTAGAAATCATCTCTCTGAAATCCAAAATTCCTTGTAGTGGAGGTATTTTTCCCAAAAATTTATTATTTTTAAATATTATTATTATTTTAAGTTCCAGATTCTCTCCCTCTCCCAGCCACTGAGAAGGCAAATGATATATCAATTATACATGTTAAATTATAAATGCAAATTTCCATATTAGTGCTATCATACACTAAAGCAAAAAAAGTGAGAAAATTCTACTTCAATTTGTACTCAGGTCTCTCTAGAGGAAGCCTTGAGCTTTCTTGAATCACTGTGTTATCATAGAATCCAAGTCTTTCACACTTGATTATCATTATAACATTGGAGTTATTCCTATCACTTTTCATTAGTTCTTATGGGTTTGGCCATCTTTTTTTTAATTTTTATTTTTAGAATCCTTACCTTCTCTCTTGGAATCAATACTGTGTATTGGTTCCAAGGCAGAAGAGCAATAAGTTCTAGGCAACTGGAGTTAAGTGACTTGCCCAGGGTCACCTAGCCAGGAAGTACAAGGCCAAATTTGAACTCAGCATCTCCAGTCTCTAGGCCTGCCTCTCAATCCACTGAGTCACCTAGCTGCCCCCACTTTGCCATGTGTTTTAATGAAACCACCCTTCTCATCATTTCTTAGGGCACAGAGTACTCCATGACCATCATTTGCCACAAGTGGTTCAGCCATTGCCTAATCAATGAGCCTAGCCTCAGTTTCCAATTCTTTGCCCCCACAAAAAGAGCTGCTCTAAATGTTTTTGTACAGACAGGCCCTTTTCTTTTTCCCTTGATCTCTTTGAAGTAGAGACCCAATAGTGGTATTGCTGGATCAACTGGTATGCATAGCTTTATAAGCCCTTTGGGCATAGTTCCAAATTCACCATGGTTGGACCTGTTCTCTACTCCACCAACCAACAGTTCATGAATGCCCCCATTTTCCCTTATGCCCTCCCACAGTTGTCATTTCTGATAGGCGTCAGGTGGTCCCTCCAAGCCATTTTCATTTGCCTTTCTCTAACCAAAATGGAACGATTTGGAACATTTTTTCATGGCCGTAGCTTTGATGTCTTTTTCTGAAAATGACTTATTCACGTCCTCTGACTCTTTATCATTTGGGGAATGGCTCTTATTTTTGTAAATCTGATTCCTTATATATTTGAGAAAAGAAGCCTTTAATGGGAGAAACCTGCTAAAAATGTTTTTATATCACTCCGTTGGCTAGAGCTCCTTTTAGCAAACTCTTGTGGCTCTCATTATCTCTTTTAAGTGGGTCTGTTTTGGCTTTTGCTTTGGCCGGGATCCCTAGCGTTTACCCTTCTTTGTTGACTTCAGGTGAAGCATAATCGATTCTATGCTCGTCCTTCATTTTAACTGTTTGCGTGTCTTTTTATCCCAGAGAGGTCTCTTACACAGCATCTGCCTGGGGTCTGGTTTCCACTTGATTCTGCTATTCGCTTCTGTTTTAGGAGTGAGCTTGTCTATTCACATTTAGTCATGATGGCCAACTGCACATTTCCTTCCATCTTGGGGGATGCACTTGCAGCAGGTGGTGAAGCCAGGACCAGATGAGACTGCGAGCTTCCAGAAGGCAGGGGCTCTGCAGATGTTCTGTCTCCCCAATACCTAGCACAGCATTATTATTTCAAAACCCTATAACCTCCCTTCTTAGAATCAATATTACCTATTGGTTCCAAGGCAGAAGAGTGGTAAGGGATAGGCAATGGGGGTGAAGTGACTTGCCCAGGGTCACACAGCTGGGAAGTGTCTGAGGTCAGATTTGATCCCAGGACTTCCCATCTCCAGGTCTGGCTCTCTCTCCACTGAGTCACCTCACTGCCCCTATCACTCACAGTCTTAACAGCTGTCTAGGGATACTTGCCCAGGTGCCTGCAGCCAGTATGTGTGAGAGGTAAAACGAACACAGGTCGAGTGTGCCATCGCTCCATCCCCTCTGAACGGTAATGGAACAACCAAACTCCCACTCTAAGTCGATATCGCAATCCTCTGAGCCTCCCAGCTTCCCCTAAGCACAATACTTTAAGCAGTGTTTTCTGATTCATTGATTCACTAGATTGAGTCATCTCTCTGCTTTGTTAGCTCCTTGAAGCTAAGAATGTTTTCATTCCTTTATCTGTATCTCCACCTGCCCCAGCTCCCAGTGAGCCCTTTAAAAATCTTTATTTGATTTACTGAATTTTCAAATTTTATTGATTGATTGATTCTAAATCAGCATAATGGGTCCATCGGGTAACGTGTTTGTCCAGTTCCTTCACTCTGAAATCTACTGTCATCTGTACCCTGGAAGGATTAGGAACTGCTTAGCTCCAGGCGGTGCTCCCTCAGCATCCCTGCGAGAGCATCTCCATGGAGTTTCGTGTTGTTAGTTTCTGGGCACCTTATTGGATTAAAGCGCTTCCCGACTTTGTTTTTCTGCTTTTCCTTTGTTGGGTTTTTCAGCACTCAGCCCATTCAATTAGAGCTTGGCCTTGATTGTCATTTCTGGGAGAAAAATAGACCTGAGCCAAGGCCATCCCGAGAGTCTGTCTGAGACGGAAATCCGTAGCTCTGTGATGCCACCTAATGGAGAAGGAGCCGAAGAGTTCTGAGTCTGATCAGAAAACAGTCAGGCTTGTTCCCAGCAGCCAGCATGGTGTCATGAGGATTCCCCTTTGGCTGTGGGCTGGCCTCGATCAGTGCCAACATCCTTGTCACCTCTTTGGCTCCAAGCCAGAAGGGGTGATCCTGGGAATAGGAGAGACACGGAAAGAGCCTAGAACGAGACACGGTCAGATTGTCTGTCTGATTGCATTGGGAGAAGGAATTGAGGTGGGAGAGAGAGAGAGAGTCAGAGATCTCAACGCTGAGAGACCGGGAAGATGCTGATGGTAGCCACAGCAGTGGTGGTACAGGGAGGTTTTGTGTGGGAGACAATTTCTGTTTAGAGATAGCAACAGGCATCTAGGAGACGATGCCCACTGAAGCAGGACTGGAAGGCAGGGGAGAGGGTGGAGGCAGAAATATATATTAAAGTCATGCCCTTGGGAGGCAGGGCTTGTGCAGTTTTGTCTCGGGGTCCCACAGCCTCACTGAGGACCCCCACACACACACACACCCTTGTGGCCCTTCATAAAGGTCTACTGACCAATTTGTATGAAGATGACTGTGGAAGACCTTATGCTATTGCGATGATTGGCCCAGGGAGTTTAGGGAGAGACGGCCAAGAATGGTCCAACAAGACAGACAGACCTTGTTCTCATAGATCCAGTATGACTCGTGGAGCTGGCAAATACGAGGAAGCAGGCGTTTACAGAGACGTTTGTGTTGCTCTGGTTTCAGCGTTCAGTTATAGAATTTCACATCCTCGACATTGTGTGTGCTTATTTCTCAGTTGGGTTATCTAATGCTGTTTGCTCTCCTGGAACCCCTACCTCCAACCGTAATTGTGGAGCATCTTCAGTGAGAACAGGTCCTAGGATCTAGAGCTCTGCTTCTCAGGAGGGGAACGTACAGAGTCCATTGATAAGAGACGGTTGTCCCTTTCATCTCTCTAGTCCTCCAGGGGTAGAGACTTCCGGGTCTTTGCTTACCTCTTTACCTCTTGTGATCAAAAAGTTCTTCCTTAGCTCTAACCACCAACTGTGGTGACCTCTTCTTGATAGCCTTCTGTGGCCA
>NC_077227.1:20797400-20989900 GCF_027887165.1 Monodelphis domestica | reverse complement strand
GTGTACCTTCTGGTATGAGGGAGGGAGAGGATATAAATACAAGCGAGCACTAGCCAATCGAATGGTCTGTGATTACTTGATGATGAAGCACAATTAGTACACAATGTGGGCAATCAATAGCCGATGTTTACAGCCTAATTCCTGATCCGTCTTATTTTATTTCAGATATTCAGGCTGTGATTTCATCAACGAGGGGGCTCTCCTGTCATGGAAATCCCCTGTACCAGTGCAGACTAGTAACTCCAATAAAACTAAGAGTTTTAAGCAAAAAGCCAGCTGTCATGGCAGTGTAGCGGATCCCTCTCTCCACAGGAGATCCATCCCAGGACCTACCACAGATGGAAACATCTGCTGACCCAATGAATGTGCTTTTTCCCCTGTTCCTGCTCCTCCTCAGAGCTCTGCCCCCCTTCCAACCCCCCATCACCCCCCAAGAACGGCCCTTAAAAAGTGAACATGAGTGTGAAAAATAAGTGAAAGTAAAAGCTGGAGAGACCACTAAGGATTGGCTGCTGCCACTTGGAGCTTGGTGGTTGACCATGGATAACTGAAACCATGGAAAGCAAAACTGGATAAAGATCAAAGGCAGGACTTGAATTCAGGGCTTCCTAATTCTAAGGCCAGACTTCTATCTGCTAAACCAAGCTGACTCTCAGTTAATCTCGTTTACCTTTAATTATTCAATTAATATTGACAATTTAATGCTGTAATTTGGGAGTTTTAGAAATTGAGATCTCATTCCAACTCAATAGGAGGCAAAAAATGAAGGCAAATGAGAATGTGGTGTCATTATCTAAATTGTGTTTTATTACATATTTATGTATTTTTGTTGTGGGTCGCATGTCATACAGCTCTTGGTCATCCCAGCAGCCCTTGTGTATCGCCCTTATTCCTCCTGTCGCCCTTTAATCACAGATTTCGCCATCGCTTCTCCATCTGTTCAGGGAAGCATTTTTCTTCATGCCCATACATGCTTTGTGGTTATCTCGCTCATGCCAGCTTCCCCTTTTGCACTCCAATAAATCTATCTCACACTGGGCTCTCCTTTGCCTCTTGTGTACCCATTCCAGAATGTAACCTTCCCTTGGACTTCTCCCTTTTCCTCTGGCCCAAACGCGATGTCAGCTTCCATTTCTGATGAGCTCCCAAGGTGTCCCAATATTCAGCACTTGCTCTCCTATTCTTTCCTGTGGGTCAAGAGAAAACTTGTCCCCAGTTTCTTTTGGGAAAAGAGAAGTCTTGGGTCTGGATTGATCAGAACAGAAAGGATGAAGGGACAAAAATGGAAGGAAGGGAGCTAGAAGGAGGAAAGAAGAAAGGACAAGTGTGGAATAGTGCAGAGATCCCTGAATTTGGATAGTGCTTTATATGCTCTTTTGGTCCCTACAACAAGCCTGTCAGGTCAGGCATTGGGGATGTAAGATTTTGGCTTAAACCCCTACATTGATATTTAATAATTATGTGACTTTGGGGGCAGCTGGTTGGCTTAGTGGGAAGTCCTGGATTCAGATCTAGCCTCAGACACTTTCTAACTATGTGATCCTGGACAAGTCAAGTGACTCTGTCTGCCTCAGTTTCCTCATCTATAAAATGAAATAGAGAAGGAATTGGCAAAAGACCCCAGCAGCTTTACCAAAAATAACCCAAATGGGGTCACTAGACATGACTAATCAACTCCCTCACTCTCCAAAAAGTGCTGGGATGAATTGGGTTATGTGGCTATGAAGTGCTGGGGCTGGAGTTTGTCCTTGCATCCTCTGCCTCCAAATGAAGCCCCTTCCTGCTGCCTCTTCCTTCCTTTTAGTGTCTCAGGATGAGGTAGGAATGAGAGATCAATGCAGCTTATCTCCAGTGGTACCCTGGCTTCTTGGCTATTGAATTAGCCATGAAGGTTCACTCTAGTTCAGCCCTGGAGGTGTTCTATTTTTCAAGATCTCTAAGCACTCTTCCAGCTCTGACCCTACCTTTTTTCTTGCAGAGCTGGATAGCCCCGAAGAGTTGGGAAAGAAACGTATCTGCAGGATAATCACAAAGGACTTTCCCCAGTACTTTGCGGTGGTCTCGCGGATCAAGCAGGAAAGCAACCAGATGGGCCCAGAAGGCGGTATCTTGAGCAGCACCACTGTACCCCTGGTTCAAGCATCCTTTCCTGAGGGGGCTTTGACCAAAAGGATCCGAGTGGGCCTTCAGGTAACTAACCCTCATCCGGGGGATTGAAGGATTGGTTGTCCTGGAGCTGCCTTCTTGGAGAAACAACACATGCACACTTAATTAGATACAACATAGATACTCTGTAACCCAGAGTTCATTTTAGTAAGCCACGACAGCAGCATTGGCCATTGGCCTGGTGGGTTCTAGAAAGACTTCATTGGCATGAATTCACTTTCTTGTATATCTTCAGTTCAGGGAAGCTAAGATTTCTTTTTAACCTGGTTAGGGAAACTAATTAACCAAAGTATTTCAAGTTTTTACCGACTTTTAAAATAATTATCCACGCTCATTTTGTGAGTCAGATCAAATTCCAAATAGAGGAAGCTTAATCTATTTAGTTTCTGGCAATAAATAATTTGGGGAATCTTCAGTAACAAGAAGTTCAAAGAAAACCACTTACATTTACACTATCGTTGATAAGACGATTCATTACACATTGCACTGCCCTGGAATTGAATATTTACAATGATTTTGCCAAAGATGGAGGATCGATTTGGTCGTCCAGAATTCTATTTCAGCCCCTGAGAATCGGAGTGGTCTTGAGTTACTTTACTTAGTTTTTCCACTTATAAAACTTGTCCTCATGATACCTCCTAGACCTTCTGCATATTTCAGAGGTCTAAAAGTCACAAAATTCTTCATTGTAAGGTGTCTAGGGAGCTTTGGTATCACATTTGCTCTTTATGCTACAGAAACTATGGGACAAACCCTTTCTGCCCCCATTCTCAAATTATCTGCTTTTCTGATTCACTAACTAGTTTAGGTTAATTAGCAAATACATCAATTGTTTCTGTGTGTTCTATCTAATTTCTCTAATCTATTGTCAAAAGAGAGGTAGTATAGCATAATGGATGAAGAGTCAAGACCTGGATTCATATTTTTTTTTTCTTTTAATCACATACTGTGTGACCCTGGGCAAGTCACTTAACCCATCATTGCCCCCAGACAACTCTAAGGGCTTTAAATTGCAAAGCAAGCTGCATTAGCAGTGAAATCATACATCATCTCCTCTTCTGCCCCAATAAATTCAACTAAAAAGCAATCCTTTCTCCCTTGGAGAAGATGCAAACTTTGTGATTAACAATTGCCTCATTTGTATAATATCTTTTCTTTGTTTTTAGGCTCAGCCTGTTCCTGAAGAAATTGTGAAAAAAATCCTTGGAAATAAAGCAACTTTTAGCCCAATTGTCACCGTGGAGCCAAGAAGAAGGAAATTCCATAAACCAATAACGATGACCATTCCTGTGCCTCCCCCCTCTGGAGAAGGCGTAGCCAATGGCTACAAAGGAGACAACACGCCCAACCTGCGCCTTCTTTGTAGCATTACAGGTCTGATTCAGTCAATACCGTACTCTTGTTGGGCATTCCCTCTGCATTTTGATAGGATCTCAGAGTCAGAAGTCCTGGTTCAAACTGCATCTCTGAGGATTTCTGCCTATGTGACCTTCAACAAGTCACTTAGTCTGTCCGTCTCTGTTTCTTCATCTGTAAAATAAAGAAGGTGAATCAGGTGGCCTCAGAGGACCCCCTAAGTCTAGACCTAAAATTCTATCATCTATAGAGTGAGCAGTTAGACCAGATTCACCAACTAGCTTAGATTATTAGCAGATGGATCCATTGTGTCTGGATGCTAGACCTCATTTTCCCTGCTCTGTACCAAAAGAGAGGCAGTATTGCTTAATGGTTAGGGAGTCCATTGGTCTAGTAGGAAAAGTCCTGGATTTGGGATCAGAGGACCAGGAGTCAAGTCTACCTGGATGACCTTAGTCAAGTTGCTTCCTTTCCTTCAGTCTTCATGTCTTCAGTTACCAGATACTGAGTCTGGACTAGACAACCTCCAATCCTTCCAGCTCTGAGTTCTGGATCTCAGATCCCAATAGAAAGGGTCTTCTCGTCTTCTTCACTCTTGTAATGGAAAGAGAGCCTCCTTGTTGGGCCTCCTCTTTGCACTCTCTCAGCTCTCCCCTCCTATTGTCGTTCTGAAGGGACAAGCCTCTACGCTGGGTGAGAACATAGAGATCTGTGCTCGAGACTGTGCCACATTAGGGTTTTCATGCAGCTACTATCTTTGTAAAGTGGACAGTCTAGTGGGGAAAGCATTTTGTCATGGATCAATACAGGATTTCATCATTTACTCTGATAAGAATGGAGGTACCAATTAATAGCAACATCAACAAAAATAACAATAATAATAGATAGCATTTATATCACATATTAACATTTATAAGGCACTTTACAACTATTACCTTCTTTTTTTACTCACAACAACCCTGGAAGTTGGGTGCTATTATTGTCCCCATTGTGCAGATGAGGAAACTGAGGTAGGCAGAGATTAGGTAAATTAACCCAAAGTCATATAGCCTAGTAGGTATCCAAGGCTGGATTTGAACTCAGGTCTTTGTGATTCCAGATCCAGCATTCTTATCTACTCTACCACCTAGCTTCCTCAATGCTCAAATAATTTATAAGAAGGATTATTATTTTCTTCCAGTCCTGGTCAGAAAGCCATGCTCACCTTCTTGTATAATAAGGAGATTTCATTGCACTGGCTACAATAAGACAAGGTCTTCACTGAGGGATTTGAGGCAGGGGCAACAGCTTCCTCTGCCAATTTTAGGGTCTTCAAATAACTCCTTTGTCCTCATGGGATAGCAGGAGGAAGACAGGAATCAAGGAATAATGAAAACTTCAAGTTAACCATTGAACTTGGGGATATTTTATACACACTATCTGTTCCCTGTAACAAAACTAGGGTCTCTGCCTGTCATCCTTTTAGGAGGAACATCGCCTGCGCAGTGGGAGGACATCACGGGAACCACACCATTGACATTCATAAAGGACTCTGTCTCTTTTACGACCAATGTTTCAGCCAGGTATGAAAATGCACATAGAGTTTGATATATACATACACCTTCGCTAAATGAAGATAAGAGAGGGGCCATACCTGGAAGTTTAATGTAATAAATAAATTGGAAGGAAGGGAGGAATGAAGGAAGGAAGGAAGGAAGGAAGGAAGGAAGGAAGGAAGGAAGGAAGGAAGGAAGGAAGGAAGGAAGGAAGGAAGGAAGGAAGGAAGGAAGGAAGGGAGGGAGGGAGGGAGGGAGGAAGGAAGGAGGGAGGGAGGGAGGAAGGAAGGAAGGAAGGAAGGAAGGAAGGAAGGAAGGGAGGGAGGGAGGAAGGAAGGAAGGAAGGGAGGGAGGGAGGGAGGGAGGGAGGGAGGGAGGGAGGAAGGAAGAAGGGAATGGAAAAAGGGAAGGAAGGAGGGAAGAAAAGAAAAAGATAGATAGATAGATAGATAGATGGATAGATAGATAGATGGATAGATGGATAGATGGATGGAGAGTGCCTGAAAGCTCTGAGATTGGGCCCCAGTCAGTGGATAATATTAAATCTTTGTATGGCTACTATCTTTGTAAAGTAAAAGGTCTGTAGGGGAGAGCTCAATTCTGTGGGGTTATAATATGTTTTAGTATACAGTGATTTTAACTTTTAGGACACGAGGCCTTATTCCAAAGTTCTGAATATTCTTGACAGGAGACACTGTTAACTCATATCCTAGGAGACCCCCCCCCCCCAAAAAAAAACCCAAAAACAAAGAAAAAAAAACCCAAGCTCATGCATTCCAAAAAGATGATTTGAGAAATCAAATATAGAAGCAGTCAGTAGAACAGAAGGATTATTATAGTTCCCTACAATAGGGAGAGATTCTGTTGGAGAGAAGAGAGAAGGAATCTGTAGCTTTTCCTTACGGAGAGGACTTGAGAAGGATCCATATTTAGTTCAACCTAGCTTCCTCTCGGTTCCATTAATGATCAAGTTGGCATTGACCATGGTCATGGTGCATGATAATTTTCTAGAATTGTCTGTTTTATTTTCCCAATTTTAAAAGCATGGGGAGATTTCTAAGGACAGACTCTCTCTTTACTAACCCATTTCTGTGGCTCTCTACTTGACTCATTTAGATTTTGGCTTGCGGATTGCCATCAAGTTATGGAAACCGTCGGATTGGCTTCCCAGCTCTACAGGGAATTAATATGTGTCCCATACATGGCCAAGTTTGTGGTATTTGCCAAAATGAACGATCCTTTGGAATCTTCCTTACGTTGCTTCTGCATGACAGACGATAAAGTGGACAAAACTTTGGAGCAGCAAGAGAATTTCGAGGAAGTTGCAAGAAGCAAAGATATCGAGGTGGGTCTGTTTTGACAAAGACTTTAGATTTTGCTTTGTTTGGGGACAATATTTGAAAATATCAATGTGAATGATTTTAATCATGGCTTAAGAGTCTGATAGAAATGGGTGGAAAGGATTTTGGAGACCCTCTAATCCAACTCCCTCATTTTACACATGAGGAAACTGAGACCTCGGTTTAATCCCTTCTATTTACAGGAAAGAAGGTCACTCAGTGTGAGAGGTCATCCTTGGAGTCCAAATTCAATGCTCTTCCTGCCGTATCATACTGCCTGTTTTTTTGTTGGTTTTTTTTTGTAAAGCACTTTGTAAACCTTCAAGGATTATAAATGATTCCCATTATTATTTTTATTAAATTATCCCTACGATGTTTTAAAAATATATATGCTTTCTATGGATGTTGGCACATTTATGCTTAGCTTGGCACACAGTAGGCACATAATCAGATTTCTAGAAATATAGAATCCCCAGATTGTAAGCCCCCCATACAGAGTGTGACAAGTCCTTACCTAACCTTCACCTGAAAGGCTCCAGTGATGGGAAGCAGAAGCAGCCTTTTCTCTTAGCTGACTTTTTTTTTAGTCTACGTCCCTAGATCTCAGCCATGATACTAATGACTTTGCTCTGTTCCAGGGCCTTAAGCCATATCCATGACCACTTCATCCTCCTCACCTTAGAACCATATTCCCTTTGCAGAAGAGGGAGTACAGAGGTGACTCTCAGGAAAGCCTTCCAGGGCACCTGAGCGATGGCGGTTTTTGTTGAAACGGCTTCGTATTTTTCATGCTGATTTCTCATCCCTGAGAACAGAGATAAACCGACTTTGAAGAGATACAAGAGTTTTCTTCATCTGCTCGGTTCATCATACCAACTTTCTCTGTGGCAAATGTCCCATCATTCATACTAGGATGTGTTTGATGATAGCTGGTATAATAAAATGAGCTCTGAAGCCAGGACACTCTGTTTCTGCCCTAGAATGGGTGACCTGGAGAAAGTCTTTTAAATGTCGGGAGTCTGTATTCCCCCATCTGTAAATCAGGGATAAAAAAGCACCTGCTTCTCCCTTTGTCACTAGGAAATCATTGTGGTATAGTTAAAAAGGAGTAGTGAGCAAGTTCTTCAATCAACCCCTTGCCCCTCAGTGGCAGCATCTGCAAAAATAAAGAGATTGAATGCCTTTTGAAGTCCCTTCCTGCCCTAAATCTTAGTATTTATTATATAGTATTATATACATTTATATAATTTACATATAATTATATAATATATATTAATATTTTTATAAATATATTTTATAAATAAAAAATATAAATTTATAAAAAAATTTTTACAGATCCTCTGATTATGACCTGGGTTTTAATCCTGACTTTCATGCTTTTTTCTCCAAGCCTCAGTTTCCCTATTTGATTCAATTCAATAATGAAAAAATAGATTATTAAAATAAAATTTTAAAATTAAATTAATTTTTTAAAAAATTGAGTGTTTACTATATACAAAGTGCCTGTGACTGATGAGAGGTCAAATGGGAAGAATAAGGATTAACAGGTTTTGTTTTAACCTAATAGGTCCTGGAAGGAAAGCCCATTTATGTCGATTGTTATGGGAATCTGGCCCCCCTTACCAAAGGAGGACACCAACTCGTCTTTAACTTCTATGCTTTCAAAGAGAATAGACTGCCCTTTTCTGTCAAGGTGAGATAATCCAAATGGAGACATTCAACTGAAAACATGTTTCCATTCTTGAGGAGGGAGAGTCGTAGAATTGATTCTTTGTTTCATGGTGGGTCTCCATGACAAAAATGGCAGCCCAGTAACACGCCTTGCCCATTTCCCATCGAGGCTATTTTAGTAAGTATTCTAGCTCAAAATGATTAGCAGCCACTGCCCCCTAACATCCAAAGTGCTGATGCGCCAACCCTTATCTGTTAAGTTCAGTCGTTATGGAAATAATTCCAACCTCCGTCTCTTGAAGAAAATGTATATGAACCACAGGAGATTGAGCCCAAGATAATCATTGAGGGGGCTAGCTGGGTATTCAGATGCTCCAGATCTTGTGGACTTACACAAGTCCATCTTAGTGGATATTTTGTCACTACCGCCATTTCCCTTTTATTCCCCTTTTTAAAAAAAGGGTTGAGGAGAGTCTTTCCTGAGAACTTTGCAAACCCATCATGCATCACTGCGCTCTGGACGTGCCCACCCTGCCAAATATCCATCTTTTCCATTAACCATCTCCCACCCACGTTCTTCCAGATCAGAGACACGAGTCAAGAGCCCTGCGGCCGTTTGTCATTTCTGAAAGAACCAAAGACGACGAAAGGATTGCCACAAACAGCTGTTTGCAACTTAAATATTACCCTTCCAGCCCATAAAAAGGTATCTCTTCCCGCTTTGCTTCATGCCACTTCCCCATCCCTCCCGCCACCCCCTGCCCGTCTTGAGGAAGTAGGACCGTGAAACGTTAGCCGTGGAATGAATGCTTTGTACCATGATTCGAGCGACCCTCACTCCGTTCGGTCAGTCTGTGCGTGGAGAAAGGCTTTAACTCTTGTGACTGTGGTGTCCGTTTCCGGTGGTTGTTCTGCCCTCGTCCTCTGTGTGTGGCTCAGGCTCTTGTTTATGCTTCTAGAGATGTCCGAGTTAATTTGCTGTGGGTGTGCACTTTCTAGTTTCTTGGTGTTGGCTTATCTTGGATTTTGCTTTGCTTTCTAAATCAGCTTGCCTTTTGTGCTCCCTACTCAGTCCTTTTCATATCCTGATATTCTTTTCCCTGCTGCCCATTATAATATTCCTTGTCTCTGCAATGCATCTTGGGACCCAAAGGAAACAGAGTCAGATCCAGATGATGAGGTAATATGACCACTTCTGTTTTTATTTTATCAGAAGTAGACTAGAATTGAAAGCTACTTAAGGAAAGCTCCAGAAAGCCAAAGGAGGGGGTGGGGGGGACAGGATCAAGCAGGGACTAGATTTGTGTCTTTTTGGCCTGACCTTTAAGTTACAGATAGCAAATTATATGAATATTTCCAAAATTACTCTCTTTTGCAAAAATGTAATTTTATGGGGAACTTTTATTAAAAAATAAAAAAGAACATTAGGGGCAGATAGGTGGCTCACTAGATAGAGACCCAGTCTAGAGATGGGAGGACTTGGGTTCAAATGTGGCCCCAGACACTGCCTAGCCATGTGACCTTGGGCAAGTCACTTAACCCCCATTAACCACTCTTCTGCTTTGGAACGAGTACTTAATATTGTCTCTAAAACAAAAGATAATAGTTAAAAAAAATAAAAGACTGTTCTAGCCCATTTACACTGTTGGCACGAAAAAGGAAAAGGCACATATTTTGAAAACGTGAAATTTCCAATCGGACTATTTCCTATATGCAGCATCAGCTAGATTTCTAGCAGATTAACCCAGTCCTTAGGACATCCTGAATAAAGCAGAATTCATTGGGGGATGGGGGTAAGGGATGGAGTTGCCATTCACAAAATTCTAGGTTTTCCTATGAGAGCCATTAGTGTTTCTTCACTGGCTGTTAATAAAAGCATTTTCCATCCAACATAGAAACAGTCAGAGTCTGTAAAGGATTTGGGAGCTATAGGCTGGGGCATAGGAAAAGCATTTCCCTTCTCGACCTCAGTTTCCTTATCTGTAAAATGAGGGGCTTAGAATGGGTGATCGCTAAGATCCGTCCAATCTATTAGTGTATAAAATTGCTTTGCCCTGCATATATATATGTGTGTATTTTAGAGGTAGATATGCCATATGGAGATATTGATATATCGATACCTACACATCCATTTGTATCTCTGTATACTTACACATCTATTTATAAATGCATATACGAACACAAATATACATTTATTTATTGGTATATATATGTATCTGCTACACACGCACACTCACACGCACAAGCACACAGACATCATAAAAGACAAACTAGAGAGCCTGAGTCAGAAAAGTCCCCTGCTCTAACTCTCAGCTAGTATGACCCAGGCTAAGTCACTTTTCCTTGTGGCAATGGCCCTTCCCATAAGATCACTGATCTAGACTCCCAACCTACCTGTGTGTGCATCTATGTGTATGCATGTATGTAGATAGACAGAACAGATGATACCATCCCCACATCCAGGCTGTGGGTTTTGAGTTCATTGTTCTCGTAGCTCTCCCAAAATTAGTTTATAATATAATATAATATAATATAATATAATATAATATAATATAATATAATATAATATAATATAATATAATATAATATAATATAACGTAATATAACGTAATATAATATAATATAATATAATGTAATGTAATATAATGTAATATAATGTAATATAATATAATGTAATGTAATGTAATGTAATGTAATGTAATGTAATGTAATATAATATAATATAATATAATATAACATAATATAACATAACATAACATAACATAACATAACATAACATAACATAACATAGTATAATATAATATAATATAATATAATATAATATATAATATAATATAATATAATATAATATAATATAATATAATATAATATATATATAATAATATAATATAATATAATAAAAAATAATTAAAAAAGGATAGTTTATAAATACAGCAGACCTTCTTTGGCTCCTACATACATATATATTTATGTTTTACATATTTTTCCCAGTTAAATCATTCACTTTTAAGTTATAAGAATTTATAAGGCTTTGATTATTGCCCCCAAATAGTGCTAGGTGTGGGGAGAAAGAATAGTCTTTCAAAAATAGCAAGCACTTAACCAGAAGGATAAATGACAACAGCCAATGACTAGAGACACAACTGATGTTATTCCTAATAAAAATAGCAGAATTTGTGCCATTTCACATCCTACTGAATGCAAGAACAAGCCAAGAACGAACTCCTCCTGTGCCTTGATTTACCTGTCCGTTCTCGTAGTCATTTAGAGTGGGTTGACCTTGTGGCTTATGTGCTTTTAGGACTTACTGAGTTTGAAAAGATACTCCTCAGTCTAAGGTGGAGTCTTTAATGTTTTATGTCTCTTTGTAATTCCTCGTAGTGTCCCGTGTCAGTGCCTCACTACCTGATTAGCAGGGCTCGTTGGGAAAAGGGTGGAGGAGGAGGATTCTTTGGGGGAGGGGGGAATCTTGCTAGATTTACTAAAATGTTTGAACTACAGAGAGAGGAAACATAGAGCAAAACATTATGATAAGTGATGTCTCCGTTAGCACATTTCAATGCTTTGCAAATGCCACAAGAAAATCCAATGGAAAGGGAAAAATCGACTTTTTACTTTTTTTTTGGCAGACGGAGAAAGCAGACCGTCGTCAGAGTTTTGCATCTATGGCCCTACGTAAGCGCTATAGCTACTTGACTGAGTCTGGAATGAGTGAGTTTCCTAACATATTTACTAATAATATATATGAATTTTTATAAGAAGAGACATTTTTTCTATATTCTTTGAATTCTTGGTGTCATCTGGAAACACAAAATAAATGAGAAATTTTCTGGAGAAATCCTTGGATAAATTGTCAACTCTTTGCTATAAGAGTTTTGGGTGGGGATGGGATTGGGGAGGATGGGGAGAACATAGCTAGTTCATTGCTCTAAAGCCAGAACCATTCTTCCCTTAAAAAGATTCAGTCTTTTATCTTTATTCAATTATCCCAAACTCATCCCAGTTTGTGAATAGAATCATAGATCTGGTACTCAAAAGGACCTCAGAGGCGCTAAATGATGATGATCAAGGATCATTTTTATTTATTCTCAGACACTTACTTGAAATGCATTCAAAATAGTAATGTGTAGCTGTGTTTCTTCTCCTTCCTTCCTACTTAGGTTTTCATTTGTTCTTCGTCTTTCTTCCTCTTTATTGATCTTCTCTACCATCTTTGGTAGAACTCTAGCTCTTTACTTTCCATTTTCCTCTCCTTACAATAATATGAGTCCCTTGCCTGTCCCCTGTGGAATCTGCTAAGTTCTTTTTCTTCCCCTAAAGTTAGCTTTCATTCCTTTGTCATCTAACTCTGCAATGCATTTTCAAGACATTATCAGTCTCTTTGGACATCTGTCATCTTTGTAGAGTCATCCATATCCCTTTTGGGGCTCTCTCTGTGGTCCTTAGATACCTTCCACCACCATTCATTCCTAGACTTATGTAGAAGTTGCCTAACCAGCCAGGAAATTCATTAGTAGGTGTAGAATTCACTTCTAATTAGATGATGGGGCTAAGGATCCCTTTGCATTCCCTTCCTACAGAAGGGGCTGATTTGATTGGATCAGTCTATGAAATATTTATCCCACATCCACTCACAAAGCAGGTTGGTCCCTTGAAGATCACATAGTCTAATATTTTTTTTCATTAATTAAATTTGTTTTAAGCCTTTACCTTCCATCTTGGAATCAATACTGTGTATTAGTTCCAAGGCAAAAGAGTGGTAAGGGCTAGGCAATGGAGGTCAAGTGACTTGCCCAGGGTCACACAGCTAACAATATTTTATTGAGAGGAAAATTGAAACCCAATGAAGGCAGGTGATTTTCCCCAAATCCCACTGCTAATGTTTATAAATGGAGTGAGTCTGGGGCTAAAAGCTATGTTTTAGGACTCATATTAATGGAATGAAGTAAACAATAAGATCCCTGATGTCAAGGATCTTACATACTGATTGAGGAGATTAACTTTGCTTGAAAAATAGTTAGAAGTTTATGGTAGAGTAGGAGGTAGGGGCTCAGTGGATAGAGAGCCAGGCCTAGAAATGGATTCAAATCTGGACTCAGATACTTCCTAGCTGTGTGACCCTGGGCAAGTCACTTAACCCCCATTGCCTAGCCCTTACTGCTCTTCTGCCTTGGATCCAATTTGACTCTAAGATGGAAGGTGAGGGTTTAAAAAAAAAGTCCACGACAAATCGAATTCCACAAATATTGAATTCCATGTGCAGAATTCTGTGCTAGAGCTGGGGTTTTAGACAAGTGGGGGTGGGGTACAGAGCTGAGATAAAAGAATCCCAAATGCCATGGAGTTTCCTAAGTGATAATAATGGGTACATACCAATAGACACTGTGGATGCACCCTGGATAGAGAACAGTCCTCAGAATCCCATCTCTGCTACATCCTTGGTGGGTGACCTGGGCAAGATACCTAACCTCTCAGGAAACTCCAAGACTACAAATGACATTGTAAGAGCCCATCTGCATTAGTGGAGTTTCCTCAGAATTTCCTGTGCAGGTAAAATCACTGCTCTAGACCTAGCATGGGACAAAAATAGTCTTCTTAAATAAAAGTGAGCATTATCCTGATTCTAAGGGGAATGGCAGAATCTCCAGCTTGGAGAGGCCAGGCAAAACAGCAAAGTGATCTGATCAAGATTTTTATTCTGAATCCCTAAAACCAAAAAAGATGGCCTAAAGCATCTCAGTTCAAGGGGTCCACTCGTGTTGTTCTGGAGTTTTTGGTTTCCTTTTAAGAAGGAAGTCTTCCACGGTCAAGGACACAGAAGGGAGGGCTGGAATTTGTGGACCTCATTTTTTAGAGAAAGTTCACCCATTTCCCATTTCCTGACAAACTTTGAAATTCTCTGAGCTTTAGAATTTATCCTACTCTACTACATAGTGTGTAGCTGTTCACATACTATCAGGAATCTTCGATACAACTAGGATTATTTGGGGAAATTCTACTTGCTTTTTCATTTCCCTCTTAAGCCATCTATAGTGACAGCACTGCCTGGGTACCTAGTCAGTATCCCCCAAGCAGCATCTCTAGGTTTTTCAGATTTTCCTTGGATAACATAGAGTGAGACCCCAATGGACTTGGAGCTCCAGTCACAAATGATCTACGAGCTGGTCCAGATCAGTAATGCAAACGTCAAAGAATCTCGAGGTGGACAGAATTATCTGCCACTATTTTCCTCACTTACCACTGCTAGGAAGTGCCCATCATGGTGTTTAGCTATGACTAAAATATTCAGAGCCTCTTCCTCTCCACTCAGGAAAAAGAAGCAGTTAGTGTTGTGTGTGTTGATAGAAGAGTGAAAGAGTTACTAACTGTGAGGGATGGAGAAAAGATGGGTGAGGACAGAGCCAAAGAGAAAGGAAGTGAACCTGACTAGATGGAATCATGGCCCTAGAGCTGGAAGGGTATGACCTTTGACTAGATGGAATCATGTCCCTAGAGCTGGAAGGGTATGACCTTTGACTAGATGGAATCATGGCCCTAGAGCTGGAAGGGTATGACCTTTGACTAGATGGAATCATGGCCCTAGAGCTGGAAGGGTATGACCTTTGACTAGATGGAATCATGGCCCTAGAGCTGGAAGGGTATGACCTTTGACTAGATGGAATCATGGCCCTAGAGCTGGAAGGGTATGACCTTTGACTAGATGGAATCATGTCCCTAGAGCTGGAAGGGTATGACCTTTGACTAGATGGAATCATGGCCCTAGAGCTGGAAGGGTATGACCTTTGACTAGATGGAATCATGGCCCTAGAGCTGGAAGGGTATGACCTTTGACTAGATGGAATCATGTCCCTAGAGCTGGAAGGGTATGACCTTTGACTAGATGGAATCATGGCCCTAGAGCTGGAAGGGTATGACCTTTGACTAGATGGAATCATGGCCCTAGAGCTGGAAGCTCCTTTTTCAAATCAGGAAACAAAAAGCCAGACAGGTGAATTCACTCACCCAAAATCACACTGGAAGGAAGTGGCAGAGCTAGGAAACCTCCAAGCCCCTGAGCTCCCTACTGCTGTGCAGACTGGCTTGAGGGCCAGATCTCCACATATTCCAAATACCCATAGAATTGGAGACTGTTTTACCAATCATAGAGCCTTTACGCTGTTCGATTTGGAGGAGGCTTTGGAATGAAGAAAGTCAGAGCTGAGAGGGGCCTTAGGATATCATTTGTTAGAGGCAGAAAGAACCTTAGAATGTATATTGTCAAAACTGGAAGGGACCTTAGAAGACAGACTGGGAGGGCCCTTAGAGTATAGAATGTCAGGGATGACTGGGGCAGCAAGATAGTTCAGTAGATAGAGAACCAAGCCTAGAGTTGGGAAGTTCTTGGTTCAAAAGTGGCCTCAGATACCTCCTAGCTGGGTGACCCTGTACAAGTCACTTACCCCCAATCGCTTAACCCCTATCACTGTTCTACCTTGGAACCAATATATCATATTGATTCTAAGGTAAGGGTCAAAAAATAAAAAAAATAAAAGGAATGTCAGGGCTAGGAGGGCCATGAGAACAGAATTCAGAGTTAGAAGCAATCTTAGAATATAGAATGACAGAATCAGAAGGGACTTTAGAAGCTAGAAGGGATTCTAGAACGTAGAATATTAGAGTAAGAAGGCACCCTAGATATCGACTTGCCCAACCACCTTATTATCCCAATTAAAAAAAAAAACACATCTAGAAAGAGGTGCCCCAGCTGGTTCATGACAACGCTTGGACCCCAAAGCAGATTTTCTCACTACGTTCTAGCCATTCTATCCCATGACCCTATGCTATTTTCTTTTGAAGAAAGTAAGAAGCAAGAAATTGTTTTTTAGGACTTCTTTATCTTCCAAAGCAAAAAAATTTTTAACAAACAACACATTGCCAGTCTCTAGCATTTACACCAACGAGACTACTTCTGAGAAGCAGTGTCTAGCAAATTAGCATCCACAGAGCTCCCCCAATGGTCCCTGCACCTTTGAACCCCGCCATCTTTGTATTTGCAATGAATGATGCCCTTCCAACTAGCTCATTGCATTTCCCAGAGAGTGGGTAGGTGCAGTTGTGGGAGCATCACACCAGCATTAGGGGGCCCCATTCTAGAGTTGAGTCTTCCCTAGTTCTTCCAGCTTTTTAAAAATTAAGATGAAAGCCCCAGAAAGGATGTCTTCTGAATATTTGAATTTAAATGTACACTAGGAATGAACATCTTCACCCTTGTGGGAATAGCTGCTAATCCAAGAAGTGGATTGTAGCATTGATTGACACGGGCACGCCACGAAGAGGAGCATAAAGAGAGGAGGAGTCTTCCGCTTGCCCTTCGCATTTCCATATTATTCTGAACTGGTGTTTTTTGGAAGTGAACTTTGAACTAGAACACTGACTCCTTGACGGCTGACTCACGTCTTTGTTGTGATCTCGGTCTGTAGTCGTAGAAAGGTGGGGGACTTGGTCAGCCTTGACCTTCAGTGACTCCCCAACTTCTGGCCCCCTTGCCGGACGACCAGTGGGGTTGGCCTCGCCCCCATAGGCCATAGCTCTTCAGACATCATGGCCATATTCTGAAAATGTTCTAGAGTGATTGACCACCTTTACAACTGAGAGATCTGGTGGGGCGGAGGGTGGATAAGGAAGTACACTGTACCTACTGTGGGTGATTAAAACATGTTGAAAACTGAACCTGAACCTTTGTGGCTTTTGTATTTCCCCCATGATACCTTTTGAGAATTTCAAGTGAAGGATTGCTAGAGTACCAACAATAGTGTTAAGACAGCTCTCCTAGGTGAACTCTGGGGTGATGCGGATGGCGTTAGATATGGGTTGAAGAAATTCCTTAAAAGACAATGTTAGATACTAGATTTACGAAAAATCTCAAAAGGTACCAAGACACCTTCTTTCATGGAAAAAGTGTGCTCTTCTTTTAAAATGCCTCCTGTGGAATATTTTTCAAGTGTATATATGATGCATATAATCTGGCATAATAACTGTTTCCCACTTTTGCTTGTTTTTGACATGATATACTGTGCATGACACTGATATTTTTGGTTGCTTTGCTTGCTTACGTTGACCACGAATCATATTTTTTCCATTTGTCACGTGTGACACCTGCTCTTTAAGCCATTTCATGTTTCTTTTTTTTTTCTTTAAGTTTATATTTATCCAAATAAAAGGAATATACTGCATGGAAAAAAAATCAGATGCAAAAAATTCCTTTTTGTTTTTTTTTTCCTTTTAAATTCCGACTCAGAACCTTTCTTGCTCTTATTGGCTTTATGAGTGTGAAGCGTAACCGAATTGTGCATGGGAGAAAAAGATTGGAATTCCAGTGGCTTCACAAGTTTGCATATCAGTTGCCTGTCACTGAAGAGATTTTGGGTTCTGCATGAAGTAGGCTTTGAGTGGCTTTTGACAAAGTTTTCTAGATACTTCTGTCAACCTACACGAGTTTATATTGTTTTAAATAGGTGCAATCTATGCCGCTAAAAGGTGCCAAAGGGAGGACATTGTAAATTACTAAAACGATAATCATTTGGTTGCACAAACATACAGGCAAAACGGAACCACTAGTGTGATTTCAAAAGTAGCACATGGGAAAGTCAATAGGAAGTAAGAGAAGAATTTTGAGTTCTGGTTATTTTTTTCCTCATCCGTGGATCTTTTCTTTGGGTTTTCTGTTTTCCATTGTTGGTACATTTGGTTGCTGCGTGCCTTCCATCTTTAATTTCTCATCGCTCCTCACTTTTATATATTTCCGTAATTTTTACTTTGAATCAGTTATGAATATGTGAAATGTTTTTTTTTCTTGTTCTTTTTCAGTTATTCTTTTGCCTCTCCCATTCTGAATCATGCAAACAATTGTACTTGCTTTCATAATATTTGCAAATTTACTGACCAATTTTCTTCTCTGGTCTCTCTGTTTTTCAAACATTTTTGTTGATTTTTATGTTTGATTTTGATTTTAAAATTTAAGAAACAGTTGAACGGAGTGCAGGAACCACGAGATCCCTACCCGTCACTTGTTCCTCATACAAGTCATTCTTTTCTACGAGACCCTATCAGTCCTGGACGACAGCTCCAATGACAGTGCCCGGACAAACCAAGTCAGGCTTGACTTCCTTGTCCAATTCTTCTTCTAATACTCCATCAGCTTCTCCATTAAAGTCAATATGGTCTGTTTCTTCTCCTTCTCCAATCAAATCCACCTTAGGCGCTTCAACAACTTCTTCAGTTAAATCCATTAGCGATGTGGCATCTCCAATTAGATCCTTCCGGACAGTGTCTTCACCAATAAAAACGGTTGTTTCACAGCCTCCCTACAATATCCAAGTCTCTTCTGGGTCACTTGTTAGAACTCCCACCATAACTGAGGCTGCTATCACGCCTTTAAAAGGGCTGGCGTCCAGTTCAGCATTTTCCTCTCGGACCTCCCCGGTGACCACAGCCGGCTCCCTTTTGGAGAGGTCATCCATTACCATGACTCCCCCAGCATCCCCTAAGTCCAACATTAACATGTATACTTCGACCTTGCCCTTTAAGTCTATCATCACATCTGCAGCACCACTGGTGTCTTCACCTTTAAAGTCCGTGGTGTCTCCCGCTAAATCGGCAGTCGATGCTGTTTCCTCCACCAAAGTGATGGTGGCATCTTCTCTCTCTTCTCCCGTGAAACATATGACTGGGCACGCAGAGGTAGCATTAGTTAATGGGTCTATTTCGCCTCTGAAATATCCATCATCTTCAGCTTTAATTAATGGAGCCAAAGCTTCAGCCACTGCCACACTACAAGAAAAGATTTCCGCAGCCACCAACTCCATTAGCTGCGGCGTTAGTGCAGCCGCCGATACGGTCGAGAAAGTGTTTTCCACCACAAGCGCCATGCCATTTTCCCCACTCAGGTCCTACGTGTCTTCAGCGCCATCTGCTTTTCAGGCTATGAGAACTCCTTCTGTGAGTGCCCTCTACACATCCCTGGGGTCCTCGATATCAGCAACTACCTCATCAGTGACTTCATCCACAATAACTGTGCCCGTCTACTCTGTAGTCAATGTTTTGTCAGAACCAGCACTGAAGAAGCTCCCAGACTCCACCTCGATTACAAAATCTGCAGCCGCCTTGTTGTCACCCATTAAAACATTGACTCCAGAGACACGTCCTCAGCCCCACTTCAATCGGGCATCTTCCCCAATGAAGTCATCCTTGTTCCTCTCGCCCTCTGCTCTTAAACTGTCCACGCCGTCTTCTTTGTCATCAAGTCAGGAGATACTGAAGGATGTCGCTGAGATGAAAGAGGACCTAATACGAATGACCGCCATCTTGCAGACAGATGTGGCCGAGGAAAAACCGTTCCAACCAGAACCGACCAAAGAGGGGAGAATCGACGATGAAGAACCGTTTAAGATTGTGGAGAAAGTCAAGGAAGACTTGGTCAAAGTTAGTGAGATTCTCAAGAAGGATGTGTGTGTGGAGAGCAAAGGGGCATCTGTCGTTTTGAAAAATGACAAAGGACACTCCGCTGAAGAGGACTGGACAGAGTTTAGTTCAGAAGAAATAAAGGAAGCAAGACAGCAAGCCTCTCCGTGCCCTCTTGCATCCGCACCAGAGAAGGTCCAAATAAAAGCAAAAACCACGTCTGAAAAGGATTACAACCTGACCAAAGTAATCGATTACTTAACCAATGATATCGGGAGTAGCTCGTTAACGAACTTAAAGTACAAGCTTGAGGATGCAAAGAAAGATGGCGAGGAGAGGCAGAAAAGGATTTTAAAACCAGCAATCGCTTTGCAGGAGCACAAGCTTAAGATGCCTCCGGCCTCCATGAGGCCCTCCACCTCGGAAAAAGAATTGTGCAAAATCGCAGATTCCTTCTACGGGACTGACACCATCTTGGAATCTCCCGACGATTTCTCTCAACACGACCAAGATAAAAGCCCCTTATCGGACAGCGGCTTCGAAACGAGAAGCGAGAAGACGCCTTCCGCGCCCCAGAGCGCAGAGAGCACGGGTCCCAAACCCCTTTTCCACGAAGTTCCCATCCCTCCGGTCATCACAGAGACAAGGACCGAAGTGGTTCACGTGATCCGGAGCTACGAGCCTTCTTCGGGAGAGATCGCCGAGGCCCAAGAAAGGCCCCTGTCGCCCAAGCCCTCGCCACCCTTCATGGAACTGGAGCCAAAGCCGACCACGTCGAGTATTAAAGAGAAGGTCAAAGTATTTCAGATGAAAGCCAACGGGGAAGAGGAGGACCGTAGCCGGGCGACGGGCAAAGGCGTCCGCGTCAAAGAAGAGACCCACATAACCACGACCACGCGGATGGTGTACCACTCGCCGCCGGGCAGCGAAGGCAGCTCGGAGAGGATCGAGGAAACCATGTCTGTCCACGACATCATGAAAGCCTTTCAGTCCGGACGGGACCCGTCCAAGGAACTGGCAGGTCTGTTTGAGCACAAGTCTGCCGTGTCACCAGACGTGCACAAGTCTGCTGCTGAGACCCCAGCCCAGCATGCAGAGAGGGACAGCCCAATGAAACCCAAACTGGAGCGTATAATAGAGGTCCACATCGAAAAAGGTAACCAAGCCGAACCCACTGAAGTCATTATTAGAGAGACCAAAAAGCATCCCGAAAAGGAAATGTTTGTGTATCAGAAAGACTTATCTCGGGGCGATATTAACCTAAAAGATTTTCTGCCTGAGAAACATGAGGCTTTTCCCGGTTCAGAGGAGCAGGGCCCGCCAGAGGAAGAGGAGCTAACCGCGGAGGAGTCCCTGCCTTCCTACCTAGAGTCTTCGAGAGTAAACACTCCCGTGTCCCAGGAAGAAGACAGCCGCCCTAGTTCTGCCCAACTCATGTCTGATGACTCGTACAAAACGTTGAAGCTCTTGAGTCAGCACTCAGTAGAATACCATGAGGATGAGTTGTCAGAACTAAGAGGGGAGTCTTACAGGTTTGCTGAGAAAATGCTTCTTTCAGAAAAGCTAGATGTGTCTCACTCTGACACTGAGGAGTCGGCTACAGACCACGCTGTAGCCCTTAGTGTGGAGCTACAGGGGTCTGATAGGCGATCCAGGGACAAAGTAGCCCCCAAGAGAGAGATCCTCTCCAAAATCTATAAAGATGTGTCCGAAAATGGTCTAGGGAAGGTGCCCAAAGATGAGCCCTTTGATAAAGTGACAGTCTTGCACTACACGGGAGATGTTAGTAGCCCCAAACATGCCATGTGGATGCGCTTTACTGAGGACAGATTAGACAGAGGTAGAGAGAAGTTGCTATATGAAGACAGGGTGGACAGGACCGTTAAGGAGGCAGAAGAGAAACTGACCGAAGTGTCCCAGTTTTTCCGGGACAAAACAGAAAAGCTGAATGACGAGCTGCAGTCTCCCGAGAAAAAGGCTCGCCCCCAGAATGGCAAGGACGCCCATTCTCCCCAGAGCTCCGCCAGCAGCAGCCCCGAGAAGTTACCGCTGACCGAGTCGCTGACCGCCAGCGACGACGGGGCTAAAGCCAGGCAGCCGGGGCGTGACGGGAAGGGCTTCCCCAAGGCCGAGGAGAGAAGGGCGGCCAGTCTGCCCAGCAGTCCTGAGCGGAAGCTCCTGTCCAAACAGACTGAGGATGGCCCCCTGACCGGGGAGCCCCGAGGAGGAGAAGGAGGAGGAGGAGGAGGAGGTACTTCCCAGAGCAAAGCCGCCGAGGGCGGCTTCCAGCTCAAACAATCCAAACTCAGTTCCATCCGTTTAAAATTCGAACAGAGCATCCATCCGAAAAGCAAAGACGTGTCTGCAGAAGAAAGAAAGCCGGACGGCCCGTCCAAAATCCCGATTAAAAAAGTCCAGGAAAGCAAACTCCCCCTTCACCAAGCGTACAGTAGAGAAAAGCCGCCGAAGGTCGCCGGCCCTGCAGAGGGAGGTGGATCTTTGCAAAGGGAACTGCCGGCCACAAAACGAGAGCAGCCCCAAAACGGGGAAGCGGCCGTAGGCGAGGCCGGCTCTGCCGAGGTCGAGAGACCGAGAACTGAAACGTCCAGTCCGTCGGTGCCTGAGCGTTACGCTGAGCCGCAGCCCAAAGACTTGGCCCATAGCGTGAGCTCAGACTTGGCGACTAAGGGACCGTGGGACAAAAAGATTTTTAGAACATGGGAAAGTTCAGGGGCGACTAACCATAAGGCGCAGAAAGAAAAACTCTCCCATGTCCTTGTTCACGATGTGCAAGAAAATCACGTTGACCGCCCCGAGAATCAGGGTCTCGATTCCAAGAGCGAGTCGATCTCTGTGTCTGAGAGAGAACACCCGTTGCTAACCAATGGAGCTCACTCCGAAATTAAGGAAGTGACTGTAAAATCTCCATCCAAAAAGGTTTTGTATAGGGAGTTTGTGGTTAAAGAAGGGGGGCGCACCCCCGAGACTGGTGACCAGGCACCCCAGAAAGGCGAAGGCACGGCCGTGTCACACATCCCGGTCCGAATTGCCGAGGAGAGGAAAATGTTATCATCCTCTGCCATTCCCGATGGTTTCTGTGACCAATCCAAATTCCCCCGATATGAACTGTCCCCCAAATCGCCCCAGTCCAGTTTGAGTAAAGAGACATTTGAGACCCATCAGCTCAACTCTGTAAAAGAGGAAAAGGTCACTTATTCCGAGATCAGTAAAATCTCCAAGCATCAGAGTTACGTAGGGTTGTGTCCTCCCCTGGAGGAAACCGAGACCTCCCCTACCAAATCTCCCGATTCCCTAGAATTTAGCCCAGGCAAGGAGTCTCCCTCCAGTGATTTATTTGACCACAGTCCCATGGATGGGTTGGCAAAGGCGGCACCATTAGCAGAGACAGAGGGAGGGAAGGAAATAAAGACTCTGCCCGTTTATGTTAGTTTTGTCCAAGTAGGAAAACAATACGAAAAGGAAGTGCACCAAGGAAACGTAAAGAGAATTGTAAGTCAGGAATGTAAAACAGTGCAGGAGACCCGAGGGGCATTCTATACCACCAGACAGCAAAAGCAGCCCCCCTCTCCCCAAGGGAGCCCAGAAGATGACACTCTAGAGCAGGTGTCCTTCTTGGACAGCTCTGGGAAGAGCCCCTTGACCCCAGAAACCCCCAGCTCAGAGGAAGTGAGTTACGAATTTACTTCTAAGACCCCTGACTCACTTATAGCTTATATACCAGGCAAGCCCAGCCCAATTCCTGAGGTTTCTGAGGAGTCAGAGGAGGAAGAGCAGGTTAAATCGACTTCCCTAAAACAAATGGCAGCCATTGACCTAGAAATGTCCAGCCCTCTGAGCAAAGACTCTCCCAAAAGATCCAAAGGTAACAGAGTCGCCTATATTGAGTTTCCGCCTCCCCCGCCACTGGATGCGGACCAGGCAGAGCCAGAGAGGAAGCCTCCTTATTCACCCGAGAGGGAGGTAGAAATGACCGAAGTCAGCCTCCAGGACGAGCATGACAAATACCAGCTGGCCGAGCCCGTCATCCGAGTGCAGCCCCCCTCTCCGGTTCCTCCCGGGGCGGATGTCAGTGACTCCAGTGACGATGAATCCATCTACCAACCCGTCCCGATAAAAAAGTACACTTTCAAGTTAAAGGATGTAGAAGACGATCAGAAAGAGGCTTCCAAGCCCAAAAGTTCTGAAAAGGCACCCGCTGCGAAAGAGTCGGGAAGCCATGGCTCTAGGAAGGAAAGCGAACTGGACATCGGCCTCGATTCGCCCCAAAATGAGATAGCCCAGAATGGGAACAACGACCAGTCCATCACCGAGTGTTCCATAGCCACCACAGCCGAGTTCTCTCATGACACAGACGCGACCGAAATCGATTCTCTGGACGGCTACGACCTGCAAGACGAAGACGATGGCCTCACGGAGAGCGATTCGAAGCTCCCTGGCCAAACCGTTGAGATAAAAAAGGATGTGTGGAACACGGAGGGTATTTTAAAGCCATCTGACCGCTCTTTTAGTCAAAGTAAGCTTGAAGTGATTGAGGAGGAGGAGGGCAAGGTAGGGCCCGAGGAAGAAAAGCCACTGTCCAAAGGCTCCGCGTCAGACAAGTCTCCCGATAAAACCGAGCAGAAGTCAGGGACCCAGTTTTTCACCCTGGAAGGCAGACATCCCGATAGGTCTGTGTTTCCAGATACCTATTTCAGCTACAAGGTAGATGAAGAATTTGCCACCCCTTTCAAGACAGTAGCCACCAAAAGTCTAGATTTCGATCCTTGGTCTAATAACCGGGGTGACGATGAAGTGTTTGAGACCAAATCCAGGGAAGACGAATCCAAGCCATTCGGTCTGGCGGTAGAAGACCGCTCTCAAGCCACGACCCCAGATACCACCCCAGCCAGAACGCCAACCGATGAAAGTACCCCAACTAGTGAACCCAACCCCTTCCCATTTCACGAAGGGAAGATGTTTGAGATGACTCGCAGTGGCGCAATTGACATGAGCAAGAGGGATTTTGTTGAAGAGAGGCTCCAATTTTTCCAGATTGGTGAGCATACTTCTGAAGGGAAGTCAGGGGACAAGGGGGAAGGGGATAAGCCCATGGGCACTGCCATCACACAGCCACAGTCAGGGGACACCACAGTAGAAACAGACCTAGAGAGAAAAGTAGAGGCAACCGCAGTTGAACACAAACCCGCCATTCAGCCCGGTGGAGAGTGTCAGGAGGCAGCACCCAGTAGTAGCCCACCGGAGAAGCCACCGGCAGTGGCCACCGCTTCCAAAGTCGATCCCAAGCTGCGCACGCCAATCAAAATGGGGATTTCCGCTTCCACCATGACCATGAAGAAAGATGGCCCCGGAGAAGGGGCAGAGAAAGTAGAAGCTATGCTTTCCAGTGGTCAGGGCTTAGAAAATGAACCCGTAACAGTGATTGCAAGTGCAGCAAGTAGCCAGAGAGACTTTAGGCCAAAAGAAAAGCATGATTTTCAAAAAGATAATTTTAATAACAACAACAATTTGGATTCATCCACTTTGCAGACAGATAATATTGCCAATAACGTAGTCCTCCCAGACCATTCCATAACCACTTGTACCACTGAGAAAGCTAACCCAGTGAAAAGCTCTTTAGGGGCATTGCAAGGACACTGTCTAAAAGAGACACAGAAAGTACCTGAAGAACAGAAAAAGAAAAAAGAATCCATAGGGCTTAGGCCAAAATCCAAACTTCCCATAAAGGCCACCTCCTCCAGAGATGCCTTCCCGCCAAAGCATGTTCCAAACAAGGCAGTGAGTAAAGGAAGGCAAGTTAGTAAGCCCGAGAGAGCCCAGACCCTTAATTCTTCTCCGTGTCTAGAAATAAGGTCCAGGATTCCAATTAAAAACCCAGCCAGAGAGAGCCTAGCCTTAGTCCGAGAATCAGGCGCCAAGCCAAAGCAAGGCCAGCTAGAAAAAGGCAAGATCAAACCGATTCCTTCCAAATTGCCAGTCAAGGTAAGATCTGCCTGTGTGGCCACTACCGCAGTGAAAGTGAGGAAAACCCAGCTCAGGGAAGTGTGTAAACATTCGATTGAATATTTTAAGGGAATTAGTGGTGAGACGCTAAAGCTCGTGGACCGCCTGTCTGAGGAAGACAAAAAGACGCAGCCCGAGGGGTCCGATGACGAAGACAGTACGTCCAGAAACACATCATCCTCAGAAGTTGCTCGGGTTTGCCCACCTCCCATTACACCGAAGTCCGCTAGAGATAAGAGAAAAGAGGCAGCGTCCTTAAAATCAAAGAATGGAAAGGCCGGCAGTGAGAGAAGGAGCAGTAGGAGGACTGGTGAGGATGAAGGCAGTCAGGTTTCTGGAGCGCTTTTGGCTCTCGTCCTGGAGATCCAGCCTAGTCTGTAAAACTTTCCCACTTGTTGATGCTAGTGCATGACCTGTCGTGATTGCCTGTGGAGTGACTTAACTGTAGTGTTCATTCTGTCATTGTCATCTGTCTGTGCTGTCTCCTAGAATCTTCTTTCTTCCTTTCTGAACAAATGCTACACCGTAGACAGCTAGGGAAGCATGCTGAAACCCATTGGTGTCATCCAACGCTTGAACGGTTTCCTTTCCATTGGGCTCTAACGAACACGGCTCTCTGTCCGAGGAGAGAAGCGACGTTAGCGTCTTCACCAAAACGAGGACTAGCATTGATTGTCGTAACCGTTTGTAGCGAGCTCATCATCAGCATGTTTAACTCCATTACACAAAAACATCCATTTAGTCGGACACTTGGCCTTACGCAGGTGGAAACATAACAAAGTATGTCAAAAAATTAAAAATTAAAAGAAAAAAAAAGATTTTTGTGTAGATCATTAGGATACATTTGAGTTTCAGCAATAGCCCCTCTGTAAAACCCAAGTACTTCTAAAGCACAATTTTCCAACAGGATGTCTTTCTCTATAAGTATTTTAACTAAGAAATTGTACATCGCAGGTCCGCAAAGTCCATGCGAACGGACAGATATCAGGATGGCCATTGTGGCTGATCATCTGGGACTGAGCTGGACAGGTGAGTGCTTGCCCGCCTGGAAGGAAAGAACGGCGAACCTGCCTCTCCTCTCCTGCCCTCCACCCATCAGAGCAGGCGAGAGGCAACTCAGAGCATCATTCCATGGTTTTTGGCCAGGCAGAATCTTTTTCCACGTCAGATACAAAGCGAAAAATAGCAAAGTGATCTTAGGAATGGGGGATCAAGGAATTTTAATTAGGCAAACTTCCTCTTCAACCAGAGTTTGTTGTGTTGCAATGTAGTCATTTCATTCAGTTAAGAGGAAGAGGCTTGGATAATTCAAAGCATTATTGGAAAATGCCAACAGTGCAGAAATGTGCATAAAAACGTATGTGTGTTTGACTTTGGAATGGCACTCTGGATGGCGTGTTAAGGATTGAAAAGCCCTCCTCGTCATCTTATTTGATCCCCATCACAGCTCTGAGGTGGATGCTATTATTTCCCCCATTTTACAGATGAGGAACCAGCCTGAGAGAGTTTTAGAGACTTGTGCTGGTCCACCTGACTAGTTAGTAGAGGAGGATTCAAACCTAGTTTTCCTAGTCTGGTCAAGACTGTCGCCATCTTGTGATGATGACATCACCTCGTTGGTAAGGCTTCTCAATGGAAAAGGTCCAACAGTCTATCACAAAGCCTTGGTAGCTGGGCAGGTTATTACTGGTCTTGTCCTCTTCTGGCCTGGGCTTCTAGGTGACCGACATGCCACCAGCAGTGTTCACTGGAGATATCAGGATGGCCATATTTACATAGCCCCACTCCTCCCATTGTATACATCCCCCTTCTACTCAGTGCTTAGCCTGAGCCTTACCCTGACCTGAAATCAGCCAAAAAATAAAATCTAAGAAGATGTTCTGGCTTCCTTCAGGGGTCAAATGCCTCCTCCCACATAAGATTTTTCTTTATGCCCTCGGGGGCTCATCACCCTCTTCCCCCCCCCCCCCCCCCCCCCGCCTCCTTGATCTCTACTACTGCCTCCCATGGACTTCGGTCTGTATGAGCAAGAGACCCTGTGCTGTAGTGGATGGAGGCCAGGAAACTCAGAAACATTCTGGCTGTGGGATCCTGGGTAAGTCATTTAACTGGGCAGAAGAAGGATGTGTTGTATAGATACTTAAATTGACACATACACATCTGATAGCAAGTAAGGCTCTTAAGTCCAAGGTGCCTCAAAGATGGTTGAATGAATGTTTATCGATTGTTTACTAGATCTCCGAGCCATGGAGAGGAGCTGACTCCAAGTCCAAGTCAGACTAAGCCACCCCACTGCATTCAGATTTGTCTCTGATTTTCAGCATGAATGACCTCTTTACTTTACTCCTCTATTTGACTGAATCATAATTTCCACATCTTCACAGATTGGAAATACTAAACCTCTTCCAGTCTCCTGTCCATGCTATGTTGGTGTACTCCAAAGATCCCTTTCCTTAGTTAAATCTAGCCTGTAATTTGACAGAGTGATTCAGGAAAGGGAATGATAATGAATTACCCCAAGATTTATCCATGTTTTGGTAGTGGCCCTGGAGGAAAGGCTTTTGAACCCTGCTCATAGCAGTGGGATCTAGAAACTCGGGCCAGAAGAGGACAGAACCAGGCATGCTCTGCCTGGCCAGAAAGGTTTCATGATTCAGTGTTGGATTTCTAACCATGAGAAGCCTCACTAACTTCAGAGAGACCCATCTCCATGGTGATGTCAACATCACAAGATGGCGACATTCTTGACCGAAGTAACTCATGAAGTTAGGTGTCTGCTAGTTCATCGAGGGGTCCAGATTTACAACAGTGAGAGGAATGCCTCACCTTGATGAAACTGGATCATTGACGTGCTGATTTCACAGAGGCAGGATGGGTTAGGGAAAAGTCCTGGACTTTGTCATAGGAACCCCAAGTTTGAATCCTGTCTTTGCCACTTATTGCCTTAAGTTCCATCTCAGCACTCTTCCCCTTCCTCAGGTACAAAATAAATGGATTACTGATTATCTGATAGCTGGGCAGTGAAGAAGACGTGATTTTCAGTCAAGCCTAATGGGATCAGAGGATGACTTCTGAGGTCCCTTCTAGAATCGGGGAGTCTATGAGGTTTTCAAGACTGAGACAGAGCCTTTGGCATAGTGTATAGTTTTGGAAGACTGGAGTACAAATTCCACTTCAGCCATTTACAAGCTGGGTGCCTCTGGACAAGACAATTAACATTTCTGAGACTCAGTTTCCTCATCTGTAAAGGAAGGCTAGCAATAGCATCTATATCAAGGATTGTTTTAGGTATCACATTATAATACAAAATATCCCAAGAGTCTTAGGGGTACCAAGACATGGGACATCCCATGTATGTAAAATATGCCAGGTCAAGTAAGTACCAGGTAAAAAGGATTTATCATTTTATTATTAAATAGTTATAAAAATGATTTGCTGATAGCACTCATAATTGAGTTTTCCTAGAAAAGTAATATAATTTGGGGCATTTTTTGAGGGGCGACATAATATTTACTAGCTTGTGATATCCACAATAGCAAAGCCTCCATTTTAGCTAAATATCTCCTCTCCCTCAGCCCCTTCCATGTTACTCTGCTCATAGCAGGTACATAACAAATTCTGTTAGATGGATAAATGAATCAGTGCGAACAAAGCAAATGACCTCCTACTTAATGTCAAAATTCCAGATTCTATTAGCATTCACGATGCAGCTCCATTTGAGGTTTTGCTTAGAGGTAGCTCTGTTGAGGTGATTATAGCTATAACCTGCAGGTGATCACATAATTGCTTTCCTCCCAAACTGAAGGAGTCAGGTTGAATCCCCAGGAGGCTAATTCAGTATTACCAAAAATTGCCACTAAACATCAGTTCTCTCATTTTCATTTCTGGTGCCTCCTAACAGGCATTTGCAGAAGTATGTGATGAAACCATAATGGGTGGTCTTCAAAAGCCTTTTGTTTTTCTTCTTGTTTTACAGAACTGGCGAGAGAACTGAATTTTTCCGTGGATGAGATCAACCAAATCCGTGTAGAAAATCCAAATTCTTTAATTGCTCAGAGCTTCATGTTATTAAAAAAATGGGTTACCCGAGATGGAAAAAATGCGACAAGTATGATAAGATATATTACTTCACCTTTGCCAACTCTCTTCCACTTAGTTTATGGGGAAATCATCCAGGCCAATGGATAGACCATTGGTCTGATGTATCAAGATATTAACTATGGAAGCTCAGCTTCAGATTTAGAGGACGTACGTGTGTGTGTGTGTGTGTGTGTGTGTGTGTGTGTGTGTGTGTGTGTGTGTGTGTGTAAGATCACCCAAAAGCTTTCTATCATGATTGTAACTTGATTGTAATTGCTGGAGTCAAAAAGTGGTAGCAATTGCTGGATAACCAAAAACTTGACCAAAAATCTGAGCTATTTAAAGTTCTAGGTGGGCAGGGAAGGGAAGAATTGGGGAGCAAACAAGTCATAACAAGACAAACATCACTTTGTTTGTTGCGCTGTCCCTCCGCTATTTCCCTTTTGCTTCCCACATTCTTTTGGCCAGACAGCCAAACCAAGACAATGTAGAGCTTTGGAATGAGTCATTTCCCTTGCCTTTGCCTGGGTCAGTACAGTATTGTAAGTAAGTATTCTAATTAACTTACTAAGTATCAAATGTGAGACAAATTGTTTTGGTAGTTGGCCATCTTATTGGAAGATTCTATTGATTATTTGACTAACTGGCAAAGAGAAGGAAAGATTTTTGGAAGTCTTGGCACCTTGTACTAGTTTGCTAGGCTATCTATGCCAGTCTTGTCAAGACAAGTAATTTATCAGATCATTGGCCGTGTCTTTCCTCCCATGTCCTGAGCTCTGAACCCCATCACTGACAGCCTCTTTGACAACAACTCAGACCTTGGAGGAGGCCAACCAAGAAGACAGGAAGTGAAGTAGACCTGATGTGTAGGGAATGGGGGAAATGTTCAACGTGTCCCAGTTTCCTTTTTCATCCTCTTTTTCCCTCTTTTCAGCTGATGCCTTAACTTCTGTCCTGACAAAAATTAACCGAATAGATATAGTGACCTTGCTGGAAGGACCAATATTTGATTACGGAAATATTTCTGGCACCCGGAGCTTTGCAGAAGAGAACAATGTTTTTCATGATCCTGTGGATGGTAATTGAATCTAGTTTTTTTTTTCATCATTTAATTAATTTGAAAGTTCAATCAATCGAGTCATTCAAAAAAGAAACTCAATTTTTATTCTTGTGGTCTTTAATTTCCCATCTTGAGAGCATTTTCCCTACTAGAATATCAACTATAGTCCATCTGTTTGCATGGAAGCATTGGTTTAAAACCCCAAAGTATGTTCATTTCTATGGCCATGAAATATGAAAAAGTGTTACCCAATTTTGTAAGATATTTTGATTCTTTAGCCCATTGCCAAAAGATCAAATCTCTAAAATAAGAAAGTTCTGTTTCTAAGCGGCAGAACGATGAGTTACATGAAACTTCCTCACTTTGACCATTTTAATTAAAAAAAAAACTAATAAAAAAAAGTGCTCTATTAGTTCTGTTGTTGCCACATGAACAATATAATATAGTCAGTCAATGAAACAGTTGCATAAATTCTTACGGTAATAGCAGGACTTCCTGGTCCTAAGTTGTATAACCACATAGCAGAGTACCAGGCACATTTTTTTGTTTGTTTTTTGCACATAATAGATATTTAATAAATATTGATTAATTGATGGGGGGAAATGTAGCCTTCAAAACTGAATTAATTTCTATTTAAATTTCTACAGGCTGACCCACTTCATAGCCATTGAGAAAGAGATATTTCTTGAATCATAAATTAAAGCCACCTTTGTGATACAGTGGGCAGAGATCAGAAATTATTAATAATTTTCTCCAAATGAACTATAGAGAATTTTCATTGCTATAAGCATTTTGCATGACCCGGCTAATTATACAGTCACTCAGCCTTTAGCTGTTGACATTTATCGTATTTAGAAATAACTCTGGTTGTTCAAATATTGCGATTGATTTGTCTGCCATCTTCTGTTTTACTGAAAGTGGTCCTCTCTCAATTGAAATTCCTATTGATGCTAAATTAAGAAAAGAAAGATTTTTTTCTTTTGGTGATGAGGGTTGGGAGAAGACTTGCTTTAATCTGTGCCCAAAGTTTTGAAAATATATTCAAAGCCTTTATTAAGAAAAGGAGAAAATTGCATCAATGCCAATAACCTTTTTCTCCACTAACTTTCCAATTCCAGATAGGCTAACTGTGACCGATGAGATTCACTAACTCGTGTTTTCTGTTTGTTGTGTGCAAAAGGATAACACGCCCAAATTATTAGATGACATTTGCTGTTTTCTAAAGAGAAAGGTTGGCACCAAATGGGACATGCCGTAGTCTCTGCACAATGTCCAAATGAGGAGTAACAATGGCAGAAATAATTAACTTAAACTAATGCCTCCTCACAATCGTGGTGGCTTCAAGGGCCATGACATGACTATAACCCTGCTGTGATGCTAATTGAATCCCTTTGGACTGGCCCAGAAGAGACTATTTTTCTAACAAATTTGCTATTGAAGCCAAACTCCAATGTAATAGCCTTTCATGTTCTTGAGTGAGAACTGAATATTATGACATCTTCATAAAATATTGTGAATATTTTTTCAAAAAATATTCATTCTATTAAAGGTACTGTATCTCTCTGGTCCCTTCTGATATTAAAGTCCTCAACCATAATTGCTTCAGGTTCAATTCAGGGAGTTTGGCTGCTACATATTTAATTATTCTCTCAAATTTTTATTTTTTTAAATGTAAATCTCTTGTGTAAATAAATTTGGAAATATACTGACCCCCTCAAAATGTCAGCCACACCAAATACCGCCACCAGTGGCATTAATTACGTGGCAGAATTTAGAATAAATTCCTGAGATTATGCTTGCCTACTTGGACCCAATTTTCATCCAGGCTTTAGTCTGGAAACATTCTGGTTCGTAATCATTCCATGCACGTCTAGAGAATGAATTGAATTTATAAGAAGAGGACAAATTGGTGTTGTATCCACATAAGGTCAACTGAAAATTTAGCCCTTTGCCTCTATGGAATGCTAACGGAAGAATTGTGTCTGTTACCAGTTTCTTCTGTCTCTCCTCTTCTCTGAAACCTTCCAGAACTTCCTTTCCTCACCAAGACCAGAAAGCTCTTGACCCTTCTCTGAGCTAAGGCAGGAAAAAAAAAAGGCCATGTAGTCTTGCTAAAAGAGAAAACGATTCCTCCCCTTTGGGGCAAGCTGGTAAAATGTTCCGGGTCCAAAGCACTCCTTTAGGTTTCCTAACACTCATCCTGTGCTCTCAGACTAATCTTTGTTGCTCCAGGGTCTTCATTGTTCATCTGTTCTCTTCTTTCTTTCATTTGATCAGTGGTTCTGACTGTTCCCATGTCACCAAGATCACCGCAGTCTCCCAGCTCACCAGCATCTCCTTACTCAATCCAGTCCTCTCTTCCGTATAACTTTACAGCAATGGAAGTTTTCATTTAGATCCTTTCCAGTAGTTACTACTGATTTTTAATCCCATATTTCTCCCTTTTTAGATCTCCCTTTGCTTCTGCTTAGGAGTCCAGTAACCTTTACTCAGTGGTTTCTTTTTTGGGCGTGAAGTCCCAGAAACTAGGCTTGTGGCAGACATATATCAGGCACTTAAATTCTTGGATTGACTACTTTTAAGTAAGTCATATTATCTATGCTGACTCTGACATTGATATGAAGTCATTTCTTTTTAAAGATGGAGTCAACTGGCATAGCTCTGACATGTAATGTTTAAGACAGGAGAACCAAGAGGCAGAAATATTTATTTGCAAAAACTCTGCTCTGTTCCCTGTGCCTGCAAAGTGAAATTTGCATTCTCTAAAAAGGAAAAAGAAAAAAAAAGATTCGATACCCAGAGTGCAGTATTTATTAACAAAGTAATAATAAAAAAAAAAAGATTCGATACCCAGAGTGCAGTATTTATTAACAAAGTTATCCAAGAAAAAAGAAAAAAAAAGATTCGGTACCCAGAGTGCAGTATTTATTAACAAAGTTATCCAAGAAAAAAAAAAGGTTCAGTACCCAGAGTGCAATATTTATTAATAAAGTTAACCAAATAAAAAGAAAAAAAAAAAGATTCGATACCCAGAGTGCAGTATTTATTAACAAAGTTATCCAAGAAAAAAGAAAAAAAAAAGATTCGCTACCCAGAGTGCAGTATTTATTAACAAAGTTATCCAAGAAAAAAAAAAGGTTCAGTACCCAGAGTGCAATATTTATTAATAAAGTTAACCAAATAAAAAGAAAAAAAAAAGATTCGGTACCCAGAGTGCAGTATTTTTAAACAAAGTTATCCAAAATTGTCTCTAAATACTCTTTTGCTCATTGCCTCTGTGACCCTTGATGAATAACTTCCCCCTTCAAACCTCAGTTTCCTTACTTATAAAATGAGGGATTTGGACTAGCCAACCTCTCCATCCCTGCCAGCTTTAAGGCTATGGTCCTGTGACCTTTTATTTAACTAATAGCCTATTTTATTAATTCATGCCCTGGATTGGGTCGTTGGTTTCTTCTGTGTTTTTGTTCGTTTTTGGTGTTTCATTAAATTTGAACTCTTTGTAACTTTGTTAACACCATCTTCGCCACTAACTCATCACGTGTTTTCATATTTGATATCATTTAAGTCATTTTACATCTGTTTTTGTTGTATCATGATTCATTCCAGTTCGTCCCCATGTACTGTCTTCCATAGGTTATCCTTCCCTTCAAGTGGAACTGGAGACCCCCGGTGGGTTGCACTACCCTCCGCCCGCCCCTTTCCAGCAAGATGATTACTTTAGCGATATCTCTAGCATAGAGTCACCCCTTAGAACTCCCAGTAGACTGAGTGACGGGCTAGGAACTTCCCAGGGATACGTAGATGGCACCCTAGAAGCACCTCCGGTGGTGACGGCTGAAGACACTTCATTAGAAGACGTCAAGCTGGACTTCTCAGTGCCTCGCGGAGGAGTGCCTCGGGCTGGGGATGGAGAGGACGGCCGGCCGGACGACGTGTGTCTGAGCGAGCATCCTCGGCTCCTCGAGAGTCTGGCTGGGTATCACGGAGATGAGGAGCTCTCCAAGGAAGTAGGAAAGACTAGAAGCGTAGAGAGGAGCCGTAAGCGGCAGGAGACAGGGGACTCTGGTCCTGAGGAGGAGATGACGGAAGAAAAACTGAAGTCTCTGTTGGAGGACGTTCAGCTCGAAGAAGGGATGGAGTCTGAGGAGATGACAGAAGAAAAGGTTCAGGCTCTGCTCCGAGGGGTAGAACAAGTCGAACGGGAAATGTATTCAATTGCAGGTTGGCAGAACGAGACCTCCACGGGCAGCCCCGAGCCGCCGATGCCAGGGCGCAGGATAGCTGGTGGGTTACTGGACCGCCTGGATGACAGGTATGGATGTGCCCAAGGGGAAGGGGGACGAGGGGGGCTCAGAACCCTTAGAGAAGTGGGAAAAGTTGATAGCTTTTCTCCCCAAAGTGCAATCCACTTGGAGGCCAATTCCAGACCCTGGAAGACCCAGAAGGTTTGTTCCCTGTCGTACCCTGGAGAAACTTTCCAAAGGAAAATGATGTTTACACTTTTGCCAGGATGCTGTGCCAACAAGATGTGTGTGTGTGTGTGTGTGTGTGTGTGTGTGTGTGTGTGTGTGTGTGTGTCCGTGTACCTGTAGCCTTTTTTTCCTGGTTCACTGACTACAAAACCAGGGCTCTTTCCAGTGCACAAACAGTGCCACCTTTAAGAAGGGCACCTGCCCGGGAGGCATTGAGGAGGAAATCAGAATATAATCCTTTGTGATGCTTTCAACCCATGGTTCCATGAACCTTCAGACAAGAGCACTTAGTTGGATGGGAAACACCCAGGAGACAACTAATGCCTTCAGGCCCTGCCAAACCCCAGGAGCAGAGTCGTTGGTTTGTTAATAAACAAAGAATGCTTTAAGTTTGGAGTCAAATGACCCGGGTTCAAATCCCACTCTTCTGTCTGACCTTAGACAAGCCACTTAACTCTTGCAGCTCTCGGGTTCTTTCTGCATAATTGAAGGAGTTGTAATAGATGATTTCTGAGGTTTCTTTGCTATAATCTTGTTAATATGGCCCATGTTTCCCTCTCCCCCAGAAGCCTCAGATAATGCCACCACCTACTCCAGTCCTCCATCCCCTCCAGTCTGTCCCAAGGATTAAGCACAGAATGATATATCAAGCCCTGAATTAATCGCTTGTTCTGTAATTAGTGCCCCCAAAGACCCCTCTTCTTTGACCTCCCCCCCAAAAAAAGATTGACATTATAACTAGAAGGTCCCAACTACTCCCATATGCATTTGTTCTTCCAGTAAGTGGATGGAGATCCAGCCCAGAGAAAAGAGGTTCTGGGTTCCAATCTGGCCTCAGACACTTTCCAGCTGTGTGACCCTGGGCAAGTCATTTCATCCTCATTGCCTAGCCCTTACCACTCTTCTGCCTTGAATTCTAAAATGAAAGCTAAGAGCTTTTAAAAATAGACACTGAGACATCCTGGTCTCAGAGAGGTGTTGGCAATAAACAAAACTCTAGTCTGCCTCCACTTGGCATGCCAAGGGTGGAATGAGACAAAGCTTGGCCTCTGCAGGTCAGGTAGATCAGCAGTTGCAAGGACTTATCCCTGGCCACTTCCCCCTGGGGCCAGGAGCCTGGAATCTTAGGGCCTGGCAGAGCGTCACTTACCAAATGTGCATTTCACCCTTTGAGAAGCGCTGGCACCATCCCAGCCGAGTGAGCATCATCCCTCCAAGGGGTCACCTTGGGAGGGCTCAGACTGATCACAGTGCGTCTTCCATGACCTAGAGAGACCCACATCCCCTCCTTGCAATATTCCAGAGCCAATAAAAGAGTCTCCTTCATCGCTTTGTCATCCTCCCTCATTTTGTAATAAAATTTAATAAAATATTATTAATAATATTAATTAATTAAATATTTAATAATGGTATTTAATAGAATATAAAATAAAACCATTAATTAAAAATTAATTAATAGAAATAAACATTAAAAATTATTAATTTAATAAAATAGAGCTGTTTTCCCGGCTGGAGGAAAGCAAGTTTAAGAGCTGGAGATGGAGATCAAACAGGATGAGACGAGCCAGTCATTTCCAATGTCAAGGAAAGCCAGAGAGATTCTTCGTGGCATTCTGGGGTCCCAACTTCACAAGATGACTCGAGCCTTCTTTATTCTTTATTCTTTATTTTTAAAGAGTAAAAATGTGATGTGTAGCAATTCAGAATTCCTGACGACTGAGTTCTTTTTAGTCTTGGGACACCCCAGCATTTGGTAACATCTCTTTTTTTCCCCTCTCTTTCAGTCCCGACCAATGTAGGGATTCTATTACCTCATATCTCAAAGGAGAAGCCGGCAAATTTGAAGCCAATGGCAGCCACCCCGAGGCCTTTCCCGAAAGCACGGCCAAGCCTCACGTCCAAGAATCCCAGAACGACATTGGAAAGCTGAGGGACAAGGAGCCTCTGAAACCAAAAACCCCAGGTTCTGGCCGCAGCGACGGACCGGTAGCCTACCAGAAATCTGTGGAAGAAAGTAGCAAGCATTTAGCAGATGAGATCAAAACCTCTGTGCCTGTCAGTGTGAAAAAGATGAATAGGACTTCTTCCGGGGATGCAAAGCCACGGCTAAACCTCCACGAGGAAGAAGGAGCCGTCGTGCCTGAGCACAAGGTACAAGGTCCAGTTCTCAAACATTCACTAATGAAAACTTAGCTTATTTATGCTCTGCCTCTTGAGAATAACCCTGCCATTGCATCGGTTCCTTGTGGCTCAAGGATTTTGATTTCTAAATCAAAAGTCTATGGGGTTGAGGGACAGCCAGGTGGCTCACTGGATGGAGAATCCCATTTGGAAATGGAAGGTCCTAAGTTCAAATATGACCTCAGAAACTTCCTAGCTGTGTGACCTTAGTCAAGTCACTTAACCCCCATTGCCTAGCCCTTGCTCTTTGGTCTTAGAATTCATACTAAGACAGAAGGTGAGGGATTTGTAAAAAAGCATCCAGGGTTGAAGCTTCAAATTATATGATAATGGCTTCCTCATTGGCAAAGAACTGATCCAGGAGAGAGCCCATTGAATCATCTCTCTGCCCCCAATGGGGAGAGAGGCATGACTGTTTTGGGGACGCCAAGGCAGAAATGGGATAAGTGTCCTGCTCAGTGGGGCTCAATGGTGTGTGTTGATTGGCAAAACCAAATCTAGGATCCAGACCTGACCCCTAAGCTGAGCTCCTTCCTGTCCAGCTCTTCTTAAGAGCGATGTCTGGCCTTTTCATGTAGCCCATCATTGTTTTAGTTCTGTTAATTAAACTCGACTCTGTGGGATGATGGAAAGAACACCAAGCTGGAAGGCGGGAGGTCCAAGTTGGCATCCCGCCTTTGACGTTGACTCACTTGAGTGAGTTGCTCTGAATCTGTTTCCTCATCTCTCAAAATGGGGATAAAAAAGTGACCTTCCTCATTGTAAGTAAGAGAAGTGTTTTGTAAACTTGAAAGTCTTACAGAAAGGTGAGCCATTGAAATAAATGGGCAATAATCAACTTCTAGTATCTTCCCCTCTAAAGCCTCTTATCTTACAGTGAGTGAATACCACGAAGGAATTTAGAAACAGGAAAATATTTCTGCAAGCAAATATGAAGCAGGAATTATTTACCATTGGAAAACAACGATAAGGAACTAGTGAGATTCCTGGCTTTTGGTGGCCTTCAGAATTTTTATCCATTTGTTTCTATAGGTTTGATTTATGAAAAATTGAAGAAAATTTGGGAATTTAAAGACTGAAAAGTTATTTAAATGGTCTTTATTTTTGTAGCATTCATTTTCTGAATTGTTTTAAGCCTTAAGTCTTCCCTTTCTATAATTATTTGCTCATCAGCATCTATGAAAAGGTTTCTTGGAGTATCTCTCTCCCTTGAAGTATATTCTCATATTCTTTGGCATTTGTTAAAAGAGAAGTGATGGAAGGTCTGTGGAATTTGGATATCACATCGGCTCCCTCCCACTTCCTTTAGCTGCCTCTTTCTTGCTCTCTAATTTTTACATATACTTCCTTGATTCATGCATTGGTTACCAAGGAACACACTGACAGCCCTCACCACTTCCAGACATCAATCACAGAGGAGCCCAGAGCCTTCAAAGGGGAGAATGAAAGCTCTCTGTGAGTTTGATATTTTGATCATTTCCTTTTGTACTCCCACCTGGGAGAGAAGACCTTCCTTAGAAGATCTCTTTAAGGCTAATTTATCTACCTTACAAATCAATGAGATCCTTTCCTTTTCCTCCTTTCAACTCCTACAACCCACCTTTTGACCATTTCTTTCCTTATTTGCAGAAAAAATAAAAGGAGATTAATTCATTCAATAAACACTTGTTAAATACCTACTGTAGGGCAGGCATTGATGTAGGTGCCAAGGATATGAGTCCATAATAAAATAGTTTCTGCTTTCCCAGGAGCTCACTTTCTGTTCAAAAGCCACCTTTGATATATGATTCAGTGAAAGAAGATGGGGAAATGACTGCCTAGATATGTGATATTATTGGGGGGGGGGATGTTAGTTGAATAATAGTATGGATGATTGATGATTGGGCTGAATCTGCATTTCTTTAACCATGACTCTTTAAAGGCAGGCCTTTCCCAAGCATCAATTCCTTTTTATATTAGTTTTGACCAGTCCAACAACTTGATAGGCAGCATGGTGGTGTAGACAGAGATCTACTTAAATCCAAGAGGTTCTGGAGTCAAGTTTTTCCCCTGGCACCCACTGGGAAAGTCAATTAACCTCTGAGTACCCCAGGCAGCTTGAACACTATAAGGTATAGAGAAGGTGCCAGACTAAATTGGTAGAGAGGAATTAATTACTCATTACCTGGGAGTTCCCTGTCTTAAAGAAATTGCAGTTCTAGTACCCATCTCTAATTCCTTGTGTTTTTTTTTATCTATATGAGATCCTGAATAAATTAATGACATGGCATTATAAAAGTTTCCTTTAAAAGGGACTCCTCTTCCAAAACCTTGACAGAGGCAACAGAGAGCTCGTCATTTAATTCCGTAACTTTAATCAGAGACAATTGTCATAATACTAACAGCAGATTTGAAAAACAAAAAACAAAAAACCTTTCATCTTAGAATCAATACTGGGTCTTGGTTCCAAGGCAGAAGAGCAATAAAGTCTAGGCAATGGGGTCACACAGCTAGGAAGTGTCTGACACCATATTTGAACTCAGGGGCTCCCATCTCTAGCCCTGATGCTCAATCCACAGAGCCACCTCTCTGCTCTCTCTATCAACTGATTGTTTGATGCTTTGGCTCTCATTGAGTTTATAGAGTATATACTACAGTTCATAGATATATTTATTCGTCCTGGGCATTTAGAAGGACCCCAAGAAAGTTTGAAGGCAGCATTCTCCTCTCTGGGTAGGACCGATCTTCAGTCATCTCAAGCACCAGAAGATCCTTCAATGAGTTTTCATCCTCATTATGAGGAAGAGCTCCAACTAATTATTTTTAGCCATAATCAATAGATCCCTGAAAAGCAAGCTGCAGGTGAACTACCTTCCCACTCAGATGGAGCTGAGACACCCCCCCCCCCATAGTCCCCACACCAAATAAGATGAGCCTACACGAAAACTAGATCAGCGGTATCTCACTGTACTCTTAACGGCTAGAGCAAGTGTAGACCAGCAAGATGGACTGTATCTTCTCAGAAAACAGCCCCCCTTTTTGTTCCCCTAAAAAATCAGGTTAGAAGTCCAGGTGTGGCTCTCACCCGGATCGCTGCCTGCTGTTACCAGGTAAATAACAAGCGCTTCTCACCCCAATCCCTGCAGCTGCCATGGCAGAGGCTGGCAGGGAAAGTCTTGCCCACCACCCTCTGCCCCTCTTAGTGAGAGGCATCTCTCAGCTCTGTCTCATGGCACAGGCAGGCAGCAGAATGGAGACTGTCTCTGGCCTTGGCTCACCTGGGAGAGCTCCCTCTGGGGCCATTTTGTGTGGCTACAACATCATCCCTGCCTTGACTTTGTGATGAAAGCTGGTCACCATATTCCAAGTGGTGGCTTTTATGTCTTAAAACAAACGTGTCCTTGACTAATTCCGCATATGGCTTTTCTGATCCTTCTGTCTGAGTTTTCCCTCTTGCTTCCTCTTCCTCTCCATTAATCCTACTCTCTTAGAATGGTAATTTTCCTTGGGAAAGGTCAGTTCTGTACCCATTGGTACAATTTCTTCTCTCACAGGCATGTTACCAGGAAAGCACTTTCTAATCCTTATAGCGTACAAAGATGAGCTGCTCACATTGCTGATGTGGTGTTGTGGTTATTTTATCTCAAAACCAGGCTTCAAATTAAGTGGCCCTTTCAGAATGCCCTAAGTTAATGCTTTAGCATTTCAGGTAATTAAGACACAGCAGGAATGCTAAATGCTTCCCATGCAGTAAATACCTTAAACGTTGCTTCCCTCCCAGGAGAGAATTAAGTGGGAGATGAATTTCCTGTAAAGACAGGAAATATGTCACCAAGACCTCCACATTCTTTCCCCCTTGGGAAACCTGGAGCTATCCTATCATCTGCTTTGGAATAACTTTCCCGAATTCAAAACAATTAATACCCACTAATCCTGAACCATCCTGTTCATTTTTTCTCGTTTCCCTCTGTGCCTGCCTGTATTTTCATTTTCTGTTCCTGTGGATTTTGCTACTGTCTAACTACTGTTTACTGGGCCATTATGTTTTAGTGATAAATAAGTATACTTAGATGGGGAGGGAAAAGTACTATTTCCAGAGCCCTTCTCCTAAAAGCAGAAATGGAATCAGCTCAATGAATGCCATTGCCCACACTATTGAACTCATGAGTGAGTATGTTTCTTCTTTACGAGACAATGACTCTCACACAGTAGGCACTTCATAATTACTGGTTAAAATTTAACGTGTCTTCCCAATTTTTTTTATCTATCTTAGGATTTCAGGGAATGCTTGTTTGAAAGAGCCACTCTATATCCATATTTTGATTTTATTAAAATATTTTCCTGTTTCTCTCATCTCAGACCTGTTCTGAAATACACACATATGTAGAGACAAATGTACACTCCTACGTAGGTGCCATAGTTTCATCAATATTGTGCTTGATTTATTAAATAACTTATAAAATAAAATTTTCATTTGTAGAATTTGTAAAATGATAGGCTAAGTAGACTTCAGTGACAAATCCCGTTATACTTGCATATAAAAATAATGCCTATTTTTTTTCCCAGAAAAAGAGTCTCATCTCTTTTTCAAATTTTCAAATTTCAAATTTCAAATTTTCAGTAGCTTTTTCAAAAATCCCAATTCTTTGTCCTAGCTTTTATCAAGAGATTGCTTTTGTCAAGAATCCTGACTTTATCTCTTGGTGTCTGAATATATTAAAAATGATCTCTAAATAGAATTTAGGGTTTTGTGTTCATTAATCTAATCCAGTGAGTAGGAATCATTTCCAACATTTCAATTATTTTTTTGAAGTCCTACAGTTTATGAAGTTGTGTGTGAGATTTCTTCCCCCAAAAATTCCTCTTCTTTTTTCTCTTTCTACATACACCGAAGCTATATCCTACTTCATCATTTCCCACTCCAAACGTTTTTGCCTCCTTAGTATTTTTTATTTTCCTACTAATTCAGGTATTTATTCATTCATTCTTAATTAAGCACCAGATGTGTGCAGAGTACTGTTCTTGGCACAGAGCCTTCTAAACAGAAAGATTTCATTTCCTCAAATCACAAAAAAAGAAAGGAGGAAAACAATTTCTTCCTTGATGTATCCATTCTTTTAAGTATGCTGATAAGATTCTATCCTGAATGCATTTATCAGGATGATAAAGAGAGTGAGAGTTATTCAAGCTCAGAAGAAGAACGGAGGGTCACTACCAGAGTTTTTCGCCGACGTTTGATTATAAAGGTATCGCGCAGTTGGATTGGTGTGGGGGATTCTGCTGGACTTGACTGAAATTCCTTCCCAGTAGATTTTGATTTTTAGCATGGCTTGCTTTGTTTAAATGGTTAGGTGAACTGTGTCTGAAGGTTTATGACTACTAAAATAGCCATGGCGGTGTTTCCATCTGGGCCAATGGGCGACCTTTGGCAAGAATGGAGTATCTTGAGAAGGCATCGGCGAGTGGATTACGCATATTTGTCAAGGTGTGCTAGAGTGCATGAGCAACTAATCCGTCTTAAAGCAAGAGGTACTTAATGAAATTCTGGGCTGGTGTCCCAAAATGCCTGCCCAAGGACGCAAGGAGAATACAACCTTCTCTTCCTGGTCCCAAATCCCTATTTCTTATACTTCCAGCTTGAGGCATTCACTCACTAATTACAGGCTTATGGAAAAATAATGGAGGAGTCCTGGGAAGTGCCAGAAGGAAAGTCAAGTCAACTTTATATGTATATGTGTTTGGGGGGTGTATATGCTTTTATATGAATATATATATGTATTCTTTACATTTGTATCTTATGTGAAACTGGACAGTGATCAGGAGGGGATGAGAGGCACACTTGGCCATAAGAAACCTAAAGTCATCCAAACCTGGATGCTGTTAGAATTCCATTTTAAGATGTCGTGGATGGATCTTGCTCCATTTAGAGACTACCTGGACTTTGTCCTTGAACATACCAAGCCCCAGTGAACTGCTTCTTCCAGCCTAGAGTTGGCCAAATGGCCTTTCCCATATCCCTTTTGATGTCATGGATTAGAGAATGTGGGGAAGTGAGGATGGTTTTCAATGAAGCTCTGTGTAAAATAATGGATGGTATTCCTAGATATGCAAATATGGGCGTGTGTATATGTGTGTCAAAATAAACACATATGTGTATAAGTATGTGTGTGTATGTACACACAGGGATCCTCATGGACAGATTCCTTTCCTTTTCCTATATATACTTATATACCTATATATCTATATATGAAACATCAGTTATTATATATTTCATATATATATTATTATTATTGTAGTCTCTCGGTAACCGAGGATGACGATTGTTTTTGTGCGTTTTTGTGCACAAAGACACCTGTGCATGAAGATTAAAGTGGAAAAGTCGATGCACAGAGACAGTCCCACTCTCTTGGCGTTGGAAGCCTGGGTCCAGTGGCACAAAAAGTCATTGCACCTGGAGACTTCCTCAGCTGCATTGGATGGCCATGTTGTCTTTTGTGCTCCATCACGCCCTGAGCACTCCACAGTGCTTTGCTGCATCGCCCTCTCAGCCGTTGAACCTTCTTATTGGTTTCTTCTGCCTGTTCAACCGAAGCAGTCTTCACATGCTGGGTGAGCAAAGCCCTGGTTCACCAGGGGTCGATGACGACCCAATGGCTACCCTCACAAGGTTTAGCCAGCTTGTTGAAGCCATTGCCCAGGGTGTGGCCGCTGCCTCATGCTAGCAGCTACTGGGAGCCACCAGTGAGATCTGGGTGTCAGGTGAGAGTCGGCACGACAAGCCCTCCATACCTCATATACATATATACATATATATGAGAATCTAATCTCTCCATCAGGATCCCTGCAATCACATAGCAACCTAGTTTTCAAATGTATTATCCTTGTTTGATTGTATATTTATTTATTTTGATAAATAGTTCCCAAATTACATCTTAATCCGGCTTGGACTACATCCACACCCATATCTGTACACCTGGGTCACCTGTGGGACGTTTCTCTTCTAGCTGACTTTACAAGGGATTACTCACCGAGAGCTGGTTCCATACTGGAAGCAGTAGAATTTGCTGGGTGCTGATTTTTATGAAGGGTAAATAAATAAAAGGAGGCAGTGCTCCAGATTTGCCCTTGGACAGTGGATTCTTTCAAAGACTTCTAGAATAATACAAGAGAAAATAAGTCATCCTCTGAAATCTTACCGGAGAAGAAAAATATCCTGGGGGATCCCCAATTACCCCGAGATTAGATAAGGTATCCCTACACCCTCAGGAGTCATATGTGCACACAACCAATGGTTAGTGTCTAAATTACCTAGTTTTATCATATTAAACCATAGTGGGACACTTCAAAAAATTAGGATTTTGAACTGGAAGGAGCCATCGGAGGTCATCTCATGAAGAAGAGTCACAGCAATAAAAGGTCTTACCCAAAGTGACTCACTTAAAAAACCGTGTAGTACAATGTCAGGGTCTCTAAATCCTGCTCTCCCCTACCCTTTCTCTTCTCTCTACTCCCTGCTCCTAGTAAAGGGCCTGGCACATAGTAGATGGGTAATAAATGCCCATTGAGCGCCATAACTGTAAAGCACTTTGCCACCTTGTAGGGATATAGAAATGTCCATTGTAATAATAAAGTAATAATATAAAATAAAATAAAAAAGTAAAAAAGTAATAGTCATTCAAAGGTTAAATAATTCCCAGGATACAATTTCTGAAACCATTACAAGTTTTCTTTGGAATCTTTAGAACCTATTTAGTTCTGACTCTTTTCAGCTTAATATGTACTTTTCATCGAGAGAAAAAAAAATTTAAGTGAAAAAATCAATAGGACCACATCCTATAAGAAAAAAAATACAAAACCAGCTTTTTACAGTATCGTAGACTAACTTATCACAACGACAGTAAAGTTTCTGTTCAAAGGCATGATTCAAACTCCAGTTCTAGTTGGAGTTGTTCGACGTTTTCTCCCCTTTACCAATGAGGCATGGTGGCAGGAGAGTGGGATGGAGGGGGTGTCAGGAACTATGGGACCAAATCCCAATTCTCCCAGGATCTTTCGGTCTACAGATCATGACTCATTTTTTCTGGACCTCTGTTCCCTTGTCTGCCAAATGAGGGGGTTGGAGCTCCCCGATTTCTACGGTCTCTCTCAGCTCTGTGTATTGAGTCTGGTTGTCTCGTGGGTTTCTAAGGACCTCTCTAGATTCATCATTCTCCAATTTTGTGCCCCCACCCAATTTGATATCCCTACTTTCTGTGGCTAATACGTGCATGTTTTCAGTGCTGCCTGCAGTCATGTAACCAGACTCAACATTCTAACATTGCTGAAATGTTCCATGATGCTTACAGAGTGGGGAGATCTTCCCAGTGCTCAATCAGTGGCTTCCCAGAACCACTTTGTGTGCTATAAATATGGGGTCAGTGGCTTCATATTTTTTTTTCCTCTGGAGCATTAAATGCATCTTCTTTCCTATCTTATTTCTTAAAAATCTGGCAGCGCATGTGTTTGGCGTATGGAGTGATGTAGACCTCACAGAGTACCGAATTGGTTCGGTTGCTAACCTCTATGCCACGTTCTTTAGGGAGAGGAAGCAAAAAACATTCCCAGCGAGTCTGTGACAGAAGAACAGTTTACTGATGAAGAAGGCACCATCATCACGAGAAAAGTAATGGCTGTTGGGAGTTTTATACTGCTCAGATTTTGTGCATTCCAAGAAACTGCTTGACTTCTTTTTTCTGTTTTGTCTTTGTAAATGGGGGAAAAAAAATCTCTTGTCCCTTATTGATCCCCACAGATCACGCGGAAAGTAGTAAGACGTATCGCTTTACCACAAGAGTGGACATTTGATGACATGGTAATGGCAGCGCTTGGCCAAAAGGAGGGGAACCAGAGGACTAATTAAAGGCTGTGTGAATGACCTGTCCATGTGACTAAAAGACTGGGCATCCCTGGTGTGGCAGAATGAAATTGTTTTACCTATGTCATGTTGCACCTTTGACAAGGGAAGCAGGAATGGGCTTTTTGCTGAAAGTTCTCCCAGAATTCCATCTGCTTTCCAGCTGAAGACAGAAAGATGGAATTCTTTTCTTTTTAATTTCCATTAAGTTGTTTGGGCTGTTCTTGTGTGTGCTTAGGATAGTTCCTGGCGAAGATCAGGCTGATTGATTAATTGCTAATGTAGCCATTGAGCTTAGCACCTTCTTCCCCAGCAACTTTTACTCGGAATTTACATAAAAGGAAATCCTGAGTTTCATAAGTTTCATAAGAAACTAGGACTTCAGTGCTAGTAAATTCTGAATTGAATTCGTGTTATTCCCTCTATATTCCCAAGGGTAGATAGAATGATATGAAGCATCCTACCGCATAAGTTAAACCAAACAGAGATGGATGGACAAACAAAGACCGATGGATGGACGCTCCATCTTCAAAGCACCTGACAGTTGAACTTGGCCTCTCTCCCTGCCACAGAAAAGTGGAGCCCCATTTCTCAGTTAAACTGTATCCATGGCTTCCTTTCATACCTTCCTTTTCTCATGGCGCCATCTTTTTCTCAGCTTCCTAGAAATGAGATTTCATACGGAAATCCCAAGAAGGCAAACCCTTCTCATTGCACATGTTGAAACTTCTTCAACTTGTGGTCTTACATAGTCCTAATCTTAGGTCTGGGAATTTAAGTTGTTGGTTTGGGTTTTAAATTTGGTTAACTATATTTCAATATACGTGTCTCTCTTTGTCATCCCTTCTATTTTCTTTGATTCATTTATAAATAGTATTTGGAGAAGAAGGTCCATAAGCTTCTCCATACTGCTACGAATATTTGTCCGACAAAGGAGATTAAGAAGTCCTGTCTTGGGGAATTGACTGAGATACAAGGATTTTAAGGTTCACTCTGCCAGGATATGCCAGAGGGAGCAGCACTTGGGGCCAGGTCTCCCGGACTCCAAAGGCAGCTCTTTATCTATCCTTAATGCTTCTCCATATACTGTCCCCATGCAGATGAAATGATAAATACTAAAGGAGGTCGGGGAAGGCTATATTGACTCTACAGTGAACGAACAGTGAACTTGTCACTGAAGACTGGGGGGAATAAATGACTAAATTTTCCCTAGCAATATTGTAGAAAGTGAGTTATTCTGAAACATGCCATTTGGTGAGAGGCCCTGTGTTACTAGAAGTCTCACCTCAGAATCAGGAAGACTTGAGTTCAAATCCTACCTCTTAGAACTACTCAATGGGCAACCCTGAGTAAATATTCAGGGTCAGCTTCTCAGTGCCCTGCACAAAGCTGTCGATTGCAGAATTTGTGCAACATTATAATAGTAAAAGTCATTTTGAGACCCTGAATTCCCCATTCTGATGAATAATAGGTCTCTAGAGCCAGGGGGAAAAGAAACCAATAAGAAACAAATAAAATTGGCATTCCGGGAAAAGAACCCTCATCTAAAGTTAAGGAAGAAATAAAATAAAAAGAAAGTTGGGGAAGGCTTTGATAATCCCGTGTGCTTTGGGGGTGCTGGGTCAGATTATGTCCCAAATCTACATGGCAGATTGCTTCATCTTTCCGTGCTACTTATTCTTAATTAGCATTTTACTGAGTTATTTTTCACCATAATAGGAAAAGGTTTCTCTACTAGGTCTACTCCAGAAGACACAATTTGTCAAGATTTAGGAGCTTTAGTGATGGTTTTTTCCCAATTTACTCACGTAAAGAGCGTACCAGGAGTTTTCCTTTCAACACTAACCTACTCACTTTAAAAGAGTGCTTGCAGTAAAACATACATTATTGGCATTTTGATGGTACTCTCTCCCCTCTTGTTGAAGCTATGCTAAACCACTAAGGCAACAGACTGTGTATGGTTTGGGAAGTGGAGTTGATGGAGTGATTGAAACTGCTTTTAATTACCCTAATACAGCCTTGTGGAACTCATAGGGGAGCTCCAAACTTGGTCTGCATAAAATCTTAATGAGTACGTTCTCTTTAAAGCAGGGAGAAGGTTATAAGGTGAAGACAAAGAAAGAAATCCGCCCTGTGGAAAAGAAGAGCCACTCATAACAGCAGGACGGTGAACGGTCAGTCAATGTCCATCTTGAAATTTACCACCCTAAGCTTTATGAATGGGATGACCCCACTTTACCACTACAAGAGGACACAGTGGAGCTTTCCACTGAATATGTGATAGGGAATCTTCCCATTGAGTTTCCTTTTCCTTTTCTTCCTTTTTTCTTCCTCCCTCCTTCCCTTCCCTTCCCTTCCTTCCTTCCTTCCTTCCTTCCTTCCTTTCTTTCTTTCTTTCTTTCTTTCTTTCTTTCTTTCTTTCTTTCTTTCTTTCTTTCTTTCTTTCTTTCTTTCTTTCTTTCTTTCTTTCTTTCTTTCTTTCTTTCTTTCTTTCTTTCTTTCTTTCTTTCTTTCTTTCTTTCTTTCTTTCTTTCTTTCTTTCTTTCTTTCTTTCTTTCTTTCTTCTTCCTTCCTTTCTTCCTTTCTTCCTTTCTTCCTTCCTCCCTCCCTCCCCCCCTCTCTCTCTTCTTTCTTTCTTTCTTTCTTTCTTTCTTTCTTTCTTTCTTTCTTTCTTTCTTTCTTTCTTTCTTTCTTTCTTTCTTTCTTTCTTTCTTTCTTTCTTTCTTTCTTTCTTTCTTTCTTTCTTTCTTTCTTTCTTCCTTCCTTTCTTCCTTTCTTCCTTTCTTCCTTCCTTCCTCCCTCCCTCCCCCCCCCTCTCTCTCTCTTTCTTTCTTTCTTTCTTTCTTTCTTTCTTTCTTTCTTTCTTTCTTTCTTTCTTTCTTTCTTTCTTTCTTTCTTTCTTTCTTTCTCTTGATTCTTCTTTTCCAGGAAAAGCAAAACAATATTACTATGACTTCACTCAATCATATCAGTGCTCACATATTTATTCCATTACCATCTGAGCCCTTTAATGTCTGTCATTTGTTTCACAGCTTATCAACTGTCTCCTTCCAAATTAGACACACATCTCTAAGAACAAATGATATGTGTCCAAAGAGATGGAATTGCTGCTTTCTTAGTAGTTCTCTTCTTTCAGGGATCTGCTGCTTGTTGCAGACAGATCTAGTTGCCTTGTAAAATCTAGCAGGCAACAGACTAAATTTGCTCACCCATAATTCCTAAGAAATGGTTTGAATCAATTTGCCCTTTGGCATTTTTGTAGACCAGCAGTCAAAAGCTTAATTTCTACTGAAATAAAACTAGTTCTGACTGCAAATCAAATTTTCATTGAGATCCCTTTGTGCTTTTTTCAAAAAAATAACCCTCATCTTCCATTTTAGAGTCAATACTGTGTATTGGTTCCAAGGAAAAAGAGTGGTAAGGGCTAGGAAATGGGGGTTAAGTGACTTGCTGGGGGTCACACAGGAAGTTTCAGAGGTCAGATTTGAACCTAGGACCTCCTTTCTCTAGACATAGCTCTCAATCTATTGAGCCATCTAGCTGACCCCTTTTCATTTCATTTGAGCATTTGTTACTGCTATTATATGTGGCATGATTTTGTACAATGTCATTTATTACACAATTAAGTTATTGTTCATAATAAGAATACGAACGGGAACTGGACCTGTGATTTCATTAATAGAGGAAACTCCCAGATGAGAAAACTCCTTTAGCATCTTCTTTGCAAGTAATCATCTTAGTTGCCTGAACACTAAGAGGTTGTCATTTGCCCAGGGTAACACAGAAAATAAGTGTCAGAAGCAAAATTTGAACCCAGATCTTCCTAACTACAGCCTCAATCCATTGTGCCCCACTATCCACTCATACTGCATCCCATATCAATAAGTGCTTCATAGATGCTTATTGCCTAACTCTTACTGCCCCATATGATACCATTTTTTGAATGGACTCAACTGGAATGTTCATAAGTATCTCTTGTTGTCTGAACCGCCATAGAATTGCTTTGTCCTTCAGAGGGACTCCGTGAGTTCTTTTCTTTTCAACCCCAACTCTACCTTCCCCATGAATATCGTTTCTCCCTTTGGCAGAGCTGAACAACTGTGCTCTGTTAGAACCAGAGGGTAAACCAAGTCAGCACCAATTTCAGTCTTGAAAGTAAAAAGTAGCCTCAGGAGTTCCATGAAGGAATAGCAAGAACAGAGCAGACAGACTTGAAGTGGAACCTGACACTTTCCCTGAGGGTTCCCAGGATTCTAGCCCAGGAGTATTGCCTGTAATGTCAAAATGCTGAATGGGGGCCCTAGAGAAAAATCAACACACTGGTAAAGTTGTCAGAGCTTCAATAGCTCAACTGGCTGCCTTTGTGTGGGCAGCCATTTTTTTTTTCAAAATAATTGAAAATATGGACATTTATTTGTCTCCAATGATGTCTAGGTTTTCTTCCCTTGATTACAAAACTCACTGCTTCCCATCCAAAGCCCGACTGAAAGATCCTTAGAATGTTGACTGGTGGTTTTTAAGGATTCAAAGTGAGAGATTTCCAAGTGAGGAAACTGAGGGACCCGAGAATTTAGATGACTCATTGCCATTATTGAAGGAATAAAGAAATCCAGATTCAACTCTTGATTCTATACTCATTTTAGCACATTCGTTGGCATACAGTAGGTGCTTAATAGTGTTTATTTATTGACTGCCCTAAAGCCACTGGCCTCATTTGTAGGGAGACAGATGGCCCCAAAATAAATCACTATTGCTGATACCAGTCAAAAGACAAGGACATTGTCCACTCAGCAGGCAGCTGGATCAGTCAACCAGCCTTTGTTAAGTACTTACTGTGCTTTGAAAATACAAAGAAAGGCAAAAGACAGTCCTTATTCTCAAGAAGTTTACAATCTAATGGAGGAGAAAACATGCAAATAACTGCATACAAACAAGATCCACAGGACAAGTGGAGGGAAGGCATGTAGGGAAAAAATAAAGAGTTTCGTTGGACCAATGCTCGGTAGGAGTAAACAAGTATAATATGGCGGCCCCCAAGATAACATAGGACAACACTGAGAGGCCAGGATTGAGGAACTGGTTATAGTCCAGTGGTATTCTGCTTTGGTCAGATCATATCATGCCTGGAGTACATTTCTTTTTTTAAACCCTTAGTTTCTGTCTTAGAATCAATACTGTATATTGATTCCAAGACAGAAGAGTGGTAAGGGCTAGGCAATGAGGGTTAAGTGACTTACCCAGGGCCACATTTGGACCCAGAATCTTTTTTCTCTGGACCTGGCGCTCAATCCACTGAGTTACCTAGCAGCCCCATAGAGTACATTTTAGAGGTAGATGCTGCTTCTAAAGAAGGGCACTGATAACCATGGAATCATAGAATTCAAGAGTTGGGAGAGACTTTAGTGGCCACGTAGTTCAAACCCTACTCACAAAAATCCACCAGTCCTATTATACCTAACAAGGGGAAAGTGAAGGATCTTCCACATGCCAGGATGAACCATGTCCCATAAGGATCCCTTGAAGGAGCCAGGGATATTTGCCTTGTAGAAGAGAAAACTTGAATACTGCCTGCCGTCAGGTATTCAAAGGACTGTCACATTGAAGATTTGGGCTTGTTCTTCTTGACCCTTAAGGGTAGACCTAGGAGAGAGAATTTAGACTTTCTATAAGGCTAAACTTTTCAACAACAGTCCAGAAGTAGGATGGATTGCCTCTATTTTTCTCTTCCTTGTTGAGTATATTGTAGAAGGGATTCTCATTCGGCCATGATTTGGACTAGTAGAATTCTGAGGTTCCTTCTAATTCTGAGATATGGAATCCTAACAGGAAGAAAGGGTTAATGGGATGGGTTGGAAGAACAGGAAAGGGCTTGAAATGTTCACAGGAAAAACGACCAGATTCTTCAAGCTTGAGGGGGAGTCGGATTGTAGGGAGTTTGTAGTCAAAACGTGGGAGTCTCAGCCTCTTCAGTAGTTCCAGTTGATGATAATATTCAATGGTCTACCCATTTGGAATGGGGGAAGATGAAGAGGTCAAAGAATGGTGAAGATCAGATAAAGAAATCATGGAGGAGATTAGCAAGAGATGAGGCAGGAGAGAAAAACTGTGAGCCAGATATTAGCCTCTACATCAAAGGAAGTAAGAGACTGGCCTAGAGGTAGGGAGGGCCAGAGGATGAGGATGCTGGAGAATGGAATGATGACCCAGACTTGAAAAGAGGAAATTGAATGATGGTGGTCGAATTGAAAGTGGATATGAGAAATGAGGACTGAATCTGGTGATTCTGGAATCAGTGAATCTCGAAGGGAAGGAAGGCGAGGGAGAAGGAGCAACTCTAACTCCCCAGAGCTGGCAACTGGCACCATTTTGATCCTGGGAATGCTAGTGTTCGGTGCAGTCAGGGGAAAAGAGATGAAGACATATCTGTGACGATGGAAGAGGGCTTATTCTCAATAGGAGGATTCCATAAGGCATGAAGAAATAATCATAACAATAATAATAATCCACATTAATATCATGCCTTCAAGTTTGCAAAGCACATCTGTAGGATAGGTTAAAAGCTAGACTTTAGTATTATTTTCCCTCAAAACAACCTTGTAAATTAGATAGTAGTGACCTGTGAATTTAGTAATATATATAGGGAATTCCCAAGTAAGGAAATTCTTTCTATCAGTTCAGGTTGATACCTTCTTTACATTTTCAGGGTTAGAGAATTGCCTAAAGCACTGAGAGATTGAATGATTTGCCCAGGATCACACAGTCGGTGGGTGTTTGAGGTGGCATTGGAAGGCAGGTTGGCCTGGGTTTTTTTTTTTTTAATTTTTATAAAAACCCTGACCTTCTGTCTTGGAGTCAATACTGTGTATTGGCTCCAAGGCAGAAGAGTGGAAAGGGCTAGGCAATGGGGATCAAGTGACTTGCCCAGGGTCACACAACTGGGAAGTGGCTGAGGCCAGATTTGAACCCAGGATCTCTCATCTCTAGCCCTGGCTCTCTCCACTGAGCCATCTAGCTGACCCCTGGCTCCCTCTATCTTGCTTATGTTATCCATTTTCTCAGCAAATTCTTTCTTCGTCGATAGTACTGAGGTCAGTTTCCTTTTCTGATGGGATCTAAATTCATGATGTTTTCCTCTGTACTGTAAAAACAAAAAATAGATTGTGGGAGGCCGTTATCTGTGCCATACTGACATTTTATCATAGTAGAAAATTGCAAATTATAAATTGTCAGGGTCCAGGCCTATCCCAGCTCAGCTGGAGCCCAGACCAGAGCTCATGTGTCAATAGTATATGGAGAGTCAGAGTCCATAGATCATCCCTTAAAAGAGCAGCGATCTTCTGAATATTTCTTCCAAGGGGGAAGCAACCAAAGTTTTCATCTTCTTCTAAAAGGTTTCCTTCTTCAAGAGAGTAAAATGTTCTTATCTTGGGGCCAATTATGTCGTATCTGTTCCATAAATGGTAAAAAGCCAAGGTCACTTCCGTAGCTTCAAAGCCACCTGAGATGTCATAAATTTCCAGTCTTGGGAGCATCTGGACACATTCCAGGCTGCCAAGGACGTGCTGCAAACTTGCCTTGGCAAGGATACCTCCCCCAGGCATTTCAGAGGATTTTCCTTGTTATTTTGCTCACAATATGATTCTTGATTACTGATTCTCCTGCATAATTTTTCAATCAGTTAATCATTAGGATTATTGCTCACAACTGATCGCTAAAATATTGATTTTCTAATGGGATTCCATGCAAAGAAATATACAGTCATCCAGAGGCATAAAACAGGAACTAGAAACTGAAACTGGTTCTTTAGATTCTCTTGTAACACTAGTAATATTAGTGCGACATCTCCATGGGTTTGTTAATGCATACCTTAGCGGGAGCCCCAGTAAAGACTTCGCCAGCCCCATGTTGCTCCAAAGTGCTTCAGCTCTGTGTATGTGTCCCTCAGTGACTGGGCTGGACCACGTATCCTAAGGCAGCTCCGTTGGCCAGATGCCCTGAATTCTGGCATGACGGGAGGTGGCACACCACCTTGGGCTTCAAAAAACAAAATGGGAAAAATGACAACAGATTTCAGAAGTGAAAACACCCACCCCCACCCGAAGCACAAATGGAGAAGTGTTCTTTTCCATATTTAGCACGTTTTCCCAAGTAACAGGCAGTGTACGAAAGTGTCTGTCCTCCCCCAACTACCTACAAGAAATGGCTTGCTATCTGCCCTGGCTCTCTCAAAATGATTTTCTTGTTTTGGAGAGTTGAAGGCTACATAAAACCTATTGAGCAAACGGTCAAAACAACTGGCTCTTTCTCTAGCATTGTCTGCAGCGAGGGAAGACAGTTTGCTCTTTTCCTTCAGGACCCCAAGTTGGACAGATCCTACCTTTTCATCCAATGGCTCTTCTGTTTCATAAAAGCATTTGGATGTTTTACTACTCATCATGCATCTCAAACAAGTAACAGGGCACTCAGCTCGGGCTTTCAGGAAAGCATGTTTGTTTGGGGTTTTTTACATGCAACATTGTATTTTTGTAGTCCTTTTCCACTGAAAGAATATTGCCCATAAATGCAAAGCAGCTTACATCAGTAGGGCCAAAACGTTTTGAACAAATATCTTTTCTTATCCTTTGGGTCATCCAACCAATCCCTGTCCTATGTGGTTAATAATGATGATTTCTAAATATTCAGAACGTTTCTCATCAGTTTTGTAGATATAAATATTTTCCGTTTTTCCAGCAGCAGAAAAAATGCCTCCCTTTTCATCTAAAATGATATCAGGCAAGATCTTAACCTTGGCGCATGAGTATAAAAGGCGCAAATAGGAGAGGAAATGAATGATGTTTCCATAAAGAAAAAGCCAGAGGCAGAGCATTGTTGTAGGGCAGATTTAATAAGCTTATGCCAGGAAGAGACAAAAACTCAAGAAAGGGATTCCTCAGCATGAGCTCTCTCCTGACTGCAGGGTTGTACCACCCCATGTCCATGTAGGTCACCTTCGCTCTTTGACACATCTCCAGCCATCCACAGTGGTGTGGATTCTGAAATCAGAGTGGAAATTGCCATCCTAGTGTTGAATGAGTCCTTGATTAGTAGCTGCCAGGCCAGTAATTTTCCTCCTTCACCAAGACGCTTGTCTTAAAATTTTTCTGCCAAGTCTTAATATGTTGATTCATCATTAGAAATTTTCTAGAGCATATATATATGCATATATAATATGTATATATAAGTATACATGTATGCATGTTTATATTATATTTATGAATATATGGTACATAATATATAGAAATATAGAAATATTAGTTGTCTGAAAACATTATTAACCCCATGCCATTAGACCAAGAAAAGATCTTATTAAGTAAAATATATGTGGTAGCAGATATTCATTCTCTGGTTTTTCTTTTGACTTTGAATGAGACCTAAGACAAGGTCATGAGGGAAAGCCACCCTCTCTCTCTCTCACTCCCTCTCTGTCTGTCTGTCTCTTTCTCTATTTCTGTGTCTGTCTGTCTCTCATCTCTCAGTCTCTCTCTGGCACTCTTTCTCTTTCTGTCTCTTCCTCTCTCTGTCTCTCCCTCTCCTCCTTTTCTCTCTCTCACTTTCTCTCTGTCTCCCTCTCTTTCTCTCTGTCTCTATCTCTATCTCTGTCTCTATCTGTCTCTCCACCTCTCCATCTCTGTCACTCTCTTTTTGTCTCTTCCTCTCTCTCTATCTCTCTCTGTCTTCCCCTCTCTCCCTTCCTTCTCTCTCTCCTCTCTCTCTTTCTTTCTCTCTGTCTCCCTCTCTTTCTCTGTCTCTATCTCTATCTCTGTCTCTGTCTGTCTCTCCATCTCTCCGTCTCTCTGTCACTCTCTTTTTGTCTCTTCCTCTCTCTCTCTCTGTCTCTCTCTGTCTGTCTCTCCCTCTCTCCTCCTTCTCTCTCTCCTCTCTCTCTTTTTCTCTGTCTCTATCTCTGTCTCTCCATCTCTCTGTCTCTCTCTGTCACTCTCTCTCTTTCTGTCTCTTCCTCTCTCTCTCTGTCTCTGTCTCTCCCTCTCTCCTCCTCTCTCTCTCTCTCTGTCTCTATCTCTGTCTCTCCGTCTCTCTCTGTCACTCTCTCTCTCTCTCTCTCTCTCTCTCTCTCTCTCTCTCTCTCTCTCTCTCTCTCCTCTCTCTCTTTCTCTTTATCTCTCTCTTTCTGACTCTCTCTATCTCTCCATCTCTCAGTCTCTCTGTCACTTTCTTTCTGACTATCTCTCTGTCTGTCTCTCTCTCACTGCTTGTTTTTCTTATCTTTCCCAGGAGTATATGCTTTTACTGCCAGTATTCAAGAGAGAGAACCATGGAAGAAAGTCAACAGGAATTAGAAATCCACCGAGGAGAATGTGTGCGTGTGTGTGGATGAGTGTGTGTGCGCGTGCGTGTGCGTGTTTGCTGCTTGCACACATTAATCGCATGGTTTATGAGCAAAAAGAAAGAAAGAAAAAGAAAAAAAAGGGAAGAAAAGACACGCCCCGCACATTTTAATTTCGCATGAGCATGGAATCCCCTCTCATTCCCGGGATCGGAGGAGAGCGCACCATTGTGATGCAGCACACACACAAGACACTGACCACACTCTTACCAGCCTCGTTTGACGTCATCACAAAAGATCCCAATTCCTGTGGCCAGACTGGACTGGACAGAAGTGACTGAAAGACACTCAGATGGCTAACCCCACAGCAGCTCGCCTTATTTCTCTTGGACCCAAACTGTCAGGGCATAAACACTGTTTATTTCTTTTTTAAAACATCGATAGTTTTGCTGTAAATAAATAACACTGTATAAATTCTAACAGAAAAATAGAATAAATATGGATAAGGCACTGCCTCTTAGGACACAAACGAAATATCACAAATGCATTTAACAGAATAGGTGGTCCAGGGGGCTTCACCTATCGGGGAGACTTGGGGCCGGGGATGGGTGGGAGTGGGCATCTTCATTGTATATTAGCAATTATAATGTTTGTATATGCAAAAACTGCTAGCTTGATTTTAAAAAAATCTTTAAAATCTGCTGCAAATTTAAATGATTCCCAAAATGAGGAATTCTGTAGTTCTGTGAAAATTTTTCTGCAGAGTACTAATATTTTGAAGCATGTGTATCACCTTATTTTGATTAAAATCTTTTCCAATTTTGCAAACACTACAGTATACCGCGACACGAAAGAGGAGATTTTATCTGTAAACACAACACCCTTCATCTACTATTTGTTGCTGTTGCCAATTTTTCAATGAAACAACCTAAAAAAAGGAACAAAAAAAAAAAGACTACCGTAGTTGCTTTCTGGGGAGGGGGGATGCTAACTGTTACTGCTTACAAAGGGGGGTTAATGCTTGCAGCTTTAGAGATGGGTTGGTGCTCAATAGAAGCACAAGTTTGGGGTATTTAAAAACAAATGAACTGAACAGAAAATATTAGCTCATAGACTGGCAGCACGCTGTAAAATTATTACCGTCTTGTGTACTGGCACTCACATGTAGAATCTTCCAGCAAGCCAATCATCTGTAACCATTCTAACAGTGTAATATTAGGTTCTTAAGGCTGCTGTGTTTTAAGGGGCATTTTTATTTGGGTTTTGGTGAAATATTTTAATTTGTTGATTATATTCATATCAAAACAGCATTCATTGACAAATAGCTCTAATGACATATGTATGAAAAAAAACCACACTGGATGATCTAGTTAATTATTTAAGCATAAAAATAAATTGTGTTAAAACTCTTCACTGATGCGTGCTCTGAAGTCTCCTTACGCTTGCTTGGCCAAAGGTAATGAACCCATCCTGTTTCCATCCATTGCCATCTTTGGTGCACCAATACTACCACTACAGTTTGGTACAGTGGAAAGAGCCCCAGCAGCCGAGTTTTAGGACCTGGGTTCAAATCCTGAGTAACCACGGGCAAAATTCCCTCAGTTGACTCATCTGTAAAATGGGGTTGGACTAGACGGCCTCCGAGCTCCCCCTCATTCCGGGATCTGATGAAGTTCTGTGTGTGATTTGCCAATCCACCACTGCTTCGCTGGAGCCAATGAGGTCTCTCAGAGCAAAGCCATGTTTCCAGTTTTCAGTTCTGTCATTCTCAAAAGCACCTTCCTTCAGTCCGGTCTGCTTCTCCAGAGAGGAGAGCTGATTCATTCCGGGCACAAGGATTATCCATGGTGGGCCACGAGTTCTCTCTTGAGCTGTGGTGTCCAAATTCCGTCTCTGTGTTCAGAAACTGGTTAAAGCCATCCCCCAAAATGAATCAGATCTCTGGAATTATCTAAACACGTCCCAGGAGATGCCTAACTCAGGCAAGGAGGGGTCTCCACTCAATTATTTGCATAGAATGCCAATTTGTTCAAAGGCAAAAAGATGGGGGGGGGGAGGGAGGGGTTAAACCCTTCCATCTTGGAATCAATACTGTGTATTGGCAAAGGGGGTAAAGTGACTTGCCCAGGGTCACACAGCTAAGAAGTGTGATGTCAGATTTGAACCCAGGACCTCCCATCTCTAGGTCTGCCTCTCTATTCATTGACCCACTTGGCTGCCCCTAAAAATGTAGTTTTAAAAAATCATCAACTATGAGAGCTCGAAGAGACCTAAGAAATGATGAGGGCCAGCCTGCTTGATGGGTCAACTTAAAAAAAAAAAGAACAATTTACTTTAAAAAGCTCAATATTAAACATCGGTGGCACCAATAAAACTTGTTCTGCAGCTACTTTTCATCGTTTTTTTCAGCATGCTGTGTCTCCATCAGGTTTCATTGTTCGTTCCCATTTGCCTTTCCATCTGGATAATCGTGGTGTGGAGTCTGTTCTGGTTGTCCTTTGACTTACATTATTTCATAATAATAGCTGTCATTTACGTGGCACTTTCGGGGAGGGAGGCGCTCATTATCCCCATTTTACAGATGAGGAAGCAGCCTGACAGGTTTAAATAGCTTCTCCAGGGTCACAGCTAGTGTTTGTCTAAGATAGGATTGGACACAAGACTTCCTGACTCCTCTGTTGTGATCCTGATTCCTCACCTCGGCCCCTCTTGGTTCCATTTTTTAATAGCATTATATTAATTTTTGTATGTGAGTCCAGAGCTTTCATCAGTGTGAGAACTCTTGATAAAGAAGTCCCTTTGCCAGTGTAGATGTCCACTGACCTATGATTCCATTTTAGAGTGTCCCTGGTGACACTGGAAGGTTAATATGTTCAGCATCAGAGCCAGGAAATAGGAGACAAGCCTTGAAACCAGGCGGTCCTGACTCCCCGAGCCAACCTCCTGTCCGCTATGCCCCGTTTTCATTTTTTGTTCTTTTGCCACTTTCTTTGTTGTTGATTTTAGTCATTACCTTGTTGAGCACTGAGGATGCTTTCTTTTCTTTCGCTTTCAGTTGCAATTAACGCCAACCCCCTCCCTGCCTGCCGCCATTAATATTAGAAGGACCAAGTCCATCAATGGATGAAAAAGTTATTTTTATAATTGTATTAGCATTCCTCCTCTCTGTTCATATGCATTTCAAATACAAATAACTATAAGCAAATATGATCATTTTGCTTTGAAATAAACATTTCATCATGCTCTCTTTCTTATTCGCCTCACGAATTCAAAAATAAAAATAATTCAGTGACAATTGATGCAGCTTGGTCCTTCGAAACGTTCTTAAGTTCCGGTCCTTTTCTTAACACGTAAGGGAACTGAATCTGAGAAAAGGTAAGTGACCTGCCCAGAATCGATCCACTGGTGAGGTAAGTAGAAGAGCTGGAAATCCATTCTAGGTGCTCGGGTTCTGGTGCCCATGAAGTCACCCATGGATTATGTATTTCCTTTGGCAGCTGGAATGGTATATGACCCAAAGAAGACAACAGCATCATGGGCAACGAACTATCTCTCCACTCCCCGGGCCTCAGTTTCCTCATATGTAAAGGAAGGAATTGGATTCAATGGTCATGAAAGCCTCTCCTAGTTCTCTGGGAGAATGGATCCCATTTTGAAAATGGCTAGAGGCTTCCACCAATTCCAAACCCATCTTTTATAGTTCATGTCTTTATTTTCATATGATCTTTTCCCCAACATATGCTACTTCCTGTCTAGAGAGCCCCTTCTTATAAAAAGGAATGAAAAGGAAGAGGGAAAATTCTGCGTAATCAACCAGTGCCTCCCACAGACCTGCAAATATAGACAGGATTCTACTGGAAGAAGGTAGGGAATAGCATAGTCACCTTTCTTCTTACAGGTCAAATCAGTTCATTATTATTTCATAGCATCCCAAGCCAGTTTTTGTTACCGTACCTGCCACTTACATTTTTATCCATTATAGATTTCACTTTCCTAGTTTGACTTCCCTCACTTTTTGTTGTTTAGTCAACAATAATGTCCAATTCTTTATGACCCCATTTGGGGTTATCTTGGCAGAAATACTGGAGTAGTTTGCCATTTCCTTCTCTAGCTCCTTTTACAGATGAGGAAACTGAGACAGGTGGCTTTAAATGACTCACTCAGGGTCACACAGCTAGTGTCTGAGACTGGATTTGAATTCAGGTCTTCCTGACTCTAGGCTCAGGGCTCTATCCACTATGCCATCCACCTGCCCTATCCTTCACTTTACATCAATTCATATAAGTCTTCTGTAAGAGTTAAATTAATATCCAATACAGATTAATTTAATTCTTCCACTTGCCATTTTGTATCATCTTCATCTTCATCATTTACTCTGGAACAGCAAGATTCTATGACAACCATGTACCACAATTTGTTTAGTCATCTTCCAGTCAAAGCCTATGTATTTTGTTTCCAATTCTTTGACACACACTAAAGCTATTAGGAACATGAACATGCTGGTGTACAGGGGACCTTTCGATCATTGGCCCTACATAGATCATGCCTGTCAGAGGGATGTCTGGACCAAAAGCTATGGCCCTTTTCCTCACTTTCTTAGTTTCTTTTCAGTTTGCTTTCCGTAATGGTTGGGCCAGTTCCTAGCTCTACCTAGAGTTTCTTTGTGTGTTTCTTTGCCTTTCTTTCCACAAATCCTCCAACCTGGACTATTCTCTTCTTCTGAGAGCTTTACATTTGCTATGAGTGAGATACAGGATCTCAGAATTGTCTTCTGGTTAACACTCACATCCTCCCAGGACTCTTCCGTGGCTACCCATTGTGGAACGCTTCCATCTCAGAAAACTCAAAAGCACGGAAGACTCAAAACAGAAGAAATTGATGATTGGGTGGAGGTTGTCCCAGATTGGCCCAAGATCGTGATAGGAAAGGCAGCATTAGAGACATTGTGACTGGTAGAGGAAATGGGACCAGTCATGTAATGGACACCTTGAAGATTGCCCTGCAAAGTGGAAAGAGACTCACAGGAAGGACCCTTCTGGGTGTCGTGTGGACCCTTTATGGTGGAGTCAAGACAAGACAAGATATGGACAAGAATGACACAGGATAAGTCCCAGAGGTGCTGCGGTCTATACCACTGAGGAATATGTCTACACTTGGGAAGCCACAGGTCTATCTAAGAACTGTTTATCTGCTAGATCCATAAATAATGTCTGATTTGTAGATAACAGTGAACAGGGAACTCGACTTGGAACTGACAATGGCTCGAGATTCCTATCAAATATTCAGAAATTGATTCAGAAAAAGAGGACCTTATTTATGGTCAAAATTCATTCTAATCTTTTAGCCTATTATGTTCCTCAGTGTATGAACAACTTTATACTCTTCCCACCACCACTACCACCAAACCGTGACCCATCAAATAATGCCTACAGGTAGGGTCTGCCTGCCGTAAGCCCCCTACTCCTCCTGCCCCATCCTCCATTCAATTCTCAAAGCGACTTTCCAAAACGATTCAGTAAACTGCCGTCCTTCCCTATCATGTCCGCAAGATCAAATACAAAATCCTCCTTTGAGAGATTCAGAAGTCCTTCATGACCAAACCTGCCCCATCTTTCCTGTCTTCCATGTTATACCACTCCCTTGGTAACTGCCGTCCCGCGACACTGGCTTCCTCCAACAAGACCCTCCATCTCCAGTTCCATCATTGTCATTGGCTGTCCCCAATGCCCAGAATCTTCTGTCTCCTCCTGTCTTCCTCCTGACTTTCCTGGCTTTCCTCATGGACCATCCCTGTTCCTTTTCATTTCAGGCCTTTCCTTCAGTGATTATTCCCATTTTTTCATGCTGTACAAAGTTATTTGCATGTTATCTCCACCATTAGATTGTGAGCTCCTCAAGAGCAGTCATTGCCTTTTACTGTACTGTGAATCCCCAGCACTTAACACAGTGCCTGGCACATAGTAGGCAGCTTAATAAATGTTTATTGATTAGCTGACTGACTCAATTTTTGCTTAGTTTTTTCTTATAAAAAAATGAGAGCCGTCAATGACAAAAGTTCCTGGTGTTTATTGCAATTGCCAGTTTTACATTCCTTCTGGATTCTATTATGTCAAAGCAGAAGGCATCCTGGTTTTTCAACAGATTGTCATCCTTTCTTTCTCCTTAAAATGTTTGTTAGGGGGCAGCTGGGTAGCTCAGTGGATTGAGAACCAGGGAGGTCGTAGGTTCAAATCCAGCCTCAGCCACTAGAGACGGGAGGTCCTAGGTTCAAATCTGGCCCCAGCCACTTCCTAGCTGTGTGACATTGGGCAAGTCACTTGACCCCCATTGCCTAGCCCTTACCACTCTTCTGCCTTGGATCCAATACACAGTATTGATTCCATGACAGAAGGTGAGGGTTTAAAAAAAATGTTTGTTAAAATCCTTATTTTCTGTTTTAGAATCATTACTATGGAACCAGTTGATATTGATTCCAAGGCAGAAGAACCAGGCAATGGGGTTAAGTGACTAGCCCAAGGTCACACAGCTAGGAAGTATCAGAAGCCACATTTGAATCTAGGACTTTCCATTTCCAGCTCTCTATCACTGAGCCGCCTACCTGTCCCTTACACATTCTAACATATGTACATATACATATTAAAGGTATATATAAACATATACACACAGTCATTCAAATTAAATTCAGTCCAACATTTGTTGAATATATATATGCCTTTATGTTTACCTATATGTATATGAACATATGTGTAACTATGCTCAACCATCATTTGAATGAATTTTGGAACCTTTTTCTTTGGCCTAATCTAGACTATGAAAGTGCTCCTGCCATTACTATATAATAATAGCTTCCATTTCTGTAGCATTTTAAGGATCACAAAGTATTTTACATATTATTGTCTAGGTGAGTCTTCCAGCAATCCTGGGAAACAGAGGCTATCATTAGCCCCATTTTATAGTTGAGGAAACTGAGTCAGGCTGAGATCAAGTGACTTATCCAGGGTCACACAACTAGCAAATCTCTGAGGCAGGATTTGACCTCAGCTCTTCCTGACTCCAAGTCCTGCAGTTTAACCATTATACCACCAGCTGGCTGATATAGGTCAGCATGTAAGGTCATGATTGCCCTGTAAGGTAGATGGCCACTTGCTGGGGCTGGTGTAGAGGGGATTCATATTTAAATACCCTTATCGGTTCACATTACTGAGCCTCCGTTTCCAATCCTATAAAATGAAGGGTTTGCCTAGAATGTCCCTGTTGTTGTTCTTTAGTCACTTTGACTCCTCATGACCCCATTTGGGGTTTTCTTGGCAGATATACCGGAGTAGTTCGCTATTTCCTTCTCCAGATCATTTGACAGATGAGGAAACTGAGGCAAAAAGGGTGAAGTGATTTGCCCAGGGTCTCACAGCTCGTAAGTGTCTGAGGCTAGATTTGAACTTGGGAAGATGAGTCTTCTTGACTCCAGACCCAGCACTCTAGCCACTGCACCACGCAGCTCCCCGAGCTACTGTCTCATTGTAAATCTGAGACCCTCAGATGGAGCCTATACATTGGGCCCTTTTTGATCTAGACTGGATGGATCATTTGAGTGGGATTTTTCCCCAAAAATAGCTGGTCACAGTCGTCGACTGTCTTTGAGTGTTTCTCTTACGTGCTAATGACTAACGTCATCATTTCTGGCCCTATAATAAGATTAAAAAATCAAACCGAAAACCCAGTCCCAACTTACCCAGCCACTGAGTCACTCAGAGGGTCATTCCAGAGAACACACTGGCCCTGCCAGCTGCTTTCTGAGCTCTGATTTCAGACGCCGCCATGAAACGTTGCACGAGGCTTTGATTCTTGGGTTTGGGGCAGTTTTTCAGGCAGTCACTTCACCAGAAGGTGGACTTGAACTCGGCCACAGTCTTTTATCTCTGCTTTTGTTTCTCAAGGGACAAACCTAGACACTGTGGGAGCTAGAGATGAGGGGAAGCAGGGACAAGGCGTCTTCCTGATTGCTTGGTAGGTTTTCTTGAAGCCTCCTTTAAAACACAGCCTTTCCTCCAATGAAGCTAAGTGACTGTGACTCATGGGATAAAGATGAAGGCCTGGACCTGGGTCTGCCTCAGTACAGGGAGCTGCCAGGTGAGGGCACTCCATCTGCCTATGCGGATCAGTGCCTTCTCTGCAGCTTAGAGTCTTAGCACGTGCCAGGGGCACTGAGAGATTAAATGGACTGCCAAGGGCAGGATTTGTGCCCAGGTCTTCTAGACTGGCAAGGCCAGCCTTCTATTCACCATTCCATGCTTGCTTCTCATGGGATACCAAGGACAAGCTGGGGGAAACCAAAACTGCTGGCATCCCACCCTCTACTACTACGGAAAGAAGTAGAATAAAAGGCATTGTAGAGATATTTGGACCGAGGGACAGGTAGGTGGCTCAGCAGATAGAGATCCAAGCCTAGAGATGGGATGTCCCAGGTTCCATCTAGCTTCAGATACTTCCCAGATGATCCTGGGTAAGTCCAATTGTCTAAACCTCATTGCTCATCTGTCTTGGAACCCATATTTAGTATTGATTCTTACACAATAAGAAAGAAAGAAAGAAAGAAAGAAAGAAAGAAAGAAAGAAAGAAAGAGAGAGAGAGAGAGAGAGAGAGAGAGAGAGAGAGAGGGAGGGAGGGAGGGAGGGAGGGAGGGAGGGAGGGAGGAAGGAAGGAAGGAAGGAAGGAAGGAAGGAAGGAAGGAAGGAAGGAAGGAAGGAAGGAAGGAAGGAAGGAAGGAAGGAAGGAAGGAAGAAAAGAAAGGAAGGAAGGAAGAGGAAGAAGGAAAGAGAGAGAGAAAGAAAGAAAGGAAGAGAAAGGAAGGAAAGAAAGAAAAGAAGAAAGAAAAAGTGAGAAAAAGAGAAAAAGACAGAAAAGAGAAAGAGAAAAAAGGAAGGAAGGAAGGAAGGAAGGAAGGAAGGAAGAAAGAAGAAAGAAAGAAAGAAAGAAAGAAAGAAAGAAAGAAAGAAAGAAAGAAAGAAAGAAAGAAAGAAAGAAAGAAAGAAAGAAAGAAAGAAAGAAAGAAAGAAAGAAAGAAAGAAAGAAAGAAAGAAAGAAAGAAAGAAAGAAAGAAAGAAAGAAAGAAAGAAAGAAAGAAAGAAAGAAAGAAGGAAGGAAGGAAGGAAGAGAGGGAGAAGGAAGGAAGGAAGGAAGGAAGGAAGGAAGGAAGGAAGGAAGGAAGGAAGGAAGGAAGGAAGGAAGGAAGGAAGAGGAAGGAAGAAGGAAAGAGAGAAAGAGAGAGAGAAAGAAAGGAAGGAAAGGAAGTAAGAAAAGAAGAAAGAAAAAGTGAGAAAAAGAGAGAAAGACAGAAAAGAGAAAGAGAAAAAAGGAAGGAAGGAAGGAAGGAAGGAAGGAAGGAAGGAAGGAAGGAAGGAAGGAAGGAAGGAAGGAAGGAAGGAAGGAAGGAAGGAAGGAAGGAAGGAAGGAAGGAAGGAAGGAAGGAAGGAAGGAAGGAACTAAAATTTGTAGTGGACTGGTCCTAAAGTGAGAGCAAGCTTGACTGTGAACTGACTATTGAAGAATATCCCTAATGATCACTGCTTCCTTTATATTATAAATTCATTTTTAATTAAAAAAAAGTTTTTTCAAAATATTTTTCCAATTATGTGTAAAAACAATTTTTGCCTTTTGTTTTTAGAATTTTGAGCTCTAAATTCTCTGCCTTCCTCCCTCCCCTCCTCCCCTCACTGAGAAGGCAAGCTGTTTGATTTCTATTATAAATGAAAAGGCATTTTATTAAGTGATTCTTATGCAGCAGACACTAAACTTCAGACTGAGGACACAAGAAAAGGCCGCCACACCATCCCTGACCTCCTCCCAGAGCTCAGACTCTAATGGCAAAGGCATGTAAATGGCTTTGTCCCGACAAGAGCTACACAGAATAGATGGATGACGATCTCAGAGGGTAGTCGGAGAGACGGGCAAAGGCTTCTGGCAGAAGGGATAGGAAGGAGGCTGGGAGACCCAGAGGCAGCATCAGGAGGGAGGGGAGGAGAGCATCCCAGGCATGGAGGTTAGCCTGTCCAAAGACGGTGGGAGAGGTGAAGAGAGCCCACAGGAATGCTGGGGATCTTTGGCTCCCTCTGTGCCCATCCCACTGAGCGCTTTTCTTCTCCAGGTTCAACAGGAAAAAAGAGGAAGCCAGAGCTTCTGCCTGCAATAACCGCATTCATCAGCTGCTCACTGCCTTGGGTCTGCTGCCTTCCAAGGGTCATCCCCAAATTGACCTACCTGGCGAGCAAAGTGCTTGCCTCCTGATGCAGCTAGGTGGCTCAATGCTCTGGAAGGGAGGTCGTTGCAGCTGAGTCTAGAAAGCTTCTTGTAGAAGCCATAAAGAGCATCTCATGGATGGGCATGGCCTTGGATCCTTATGGGGATTGTGGATTATTGGGGAACTGACCAGGAGGGCAGAGAGGTCCCCTGACACTGTAACACTGTCAAATAAAAAGCTGTTTACTGGGTGACTGATGGGGCAGCCACACATGTAGATATTGTATTCAAATGATGGCTGTGGTATACAAATTATCATGTAATCTAACCCTTTCATTTAACAGATGAGGAAACTGAGGCAGAGAAGAGCTGTAATGTTTACAGAGTTCTTTAAGGTTTTTAGAACACACTACATTTTTTAGCACAGTTGCTCCTCACAGCAACCTTGGGCAGTAGATGCTGTTGTTATCATTGATCCCATTTTACAGATGAGAAAACTGTACTTGAAAGGAGTAAAAGTGCTTTCCCAGGGTTTGACAGCTAGGAAGTGTCTGAGGGAGGACTTGAATTCAAGAGTTGCTAAATCTACATTCAATACTTGATCCCCCACATCACCCAACTGCCTTTAGATGGGAAGCTGGAGGATGATAATACCCAGAGCTCATCCTGAGGGATGGAGAGGAAAGAGAAGGGAAGGAGAGGCTCGGAGAGGAAAGTATAATGTGCGATTTCTGCCATTCGTGGGAAGGCTTTATCTATCTCATTTTGGGTAGTATCAAAGCACTGAGAATGAGACTTTCCCCCTTTCCTCAATCCTTCCTCTGTAGCTTGGTTTCAAGGCAAAGTCAAGAAAAATGTAGTGGCAGCGACAATTCTTCTCCACCCCATAGAAGTCCCTTCTGTGTCTCCAGCCACCACCCCACCACCCCCCATCTTCAATTTGATTTCTATTATAAATTAAAAGGCATTTTATTAAGTGACGCCCCAAACAGCCTCTGCATCTGAGCTAACAGGAGAAAGGTGAGAGTACTCGAAGGTGAGGAGAACAGAGGGGGGAGAAGGAGGGCAGAAGAGAAGGGAAGACTTCAGACTCTCTGGACACAGCTTTGGGAAGTATGACATGTCTAGTGGTTTCTAGGAATAATAGAGAGCAATTAGTGAGGGTGGGTAGGGTTCATTGAGAACAAAGACTTGCTTTCCTTGGTTTGTGGGTCCAAGGAATTGTCCATCTCTACGAGGGATGGCTGCCCAAGGGATGCTCAAAGTTTTGGGAAGTGCATCCAAGAGACTTTGTAGCACATTGAAGTCATCAAGTCAATCAAGAAGCATTTATGAAGTGCTTTCTATGGGGGTAGCGAGGTGACTCAATGAATGGAGTGCCTGGCCTAGAGATGGGAGGTCCTGGGTTCAAATCTGGACTCTGACACTTCCTACCTGTGTGATACTGGCCAAGTCACTTAGCCCCAAATTATCTAACTTTTACTATGCTTCTACCTTGCAACCAATACCTAGGATAGATTCCAGGACAGAGGGTAAAGGTTTAAAAAAAGGGAAATGCTGACCATGTGCCAAGCAGACAATCTGATGCCATATGGAAATTGACCGTCACAAATTATTTTAATAGAAATATATTAGAAAAAGAAAGGCACGTGGTATAGTCAATAGAGGGCTATCCTTGAAGCCAGGAAGGCTTAAATTCAAGTCCGACTTCTAACACATACTGGTTGTGTGACCCTAAGCAAGTCACTTAACTCAGCACTCAAGGCAACTCCAAAGCTGGAAGTTTCAGAGAAGGTGCTGACCTGATAGAGGGAATTTCTTCACCTGGGAGTTCCCTATGCCTACCCCCTAGTTTAATAGGAAGAAAAAGGGAGGTGCTGGTTGAAGTTGGGAAAAGGTTTTGCATTCCTTCCAAAAGCAATTTGCATTTAGGCAGAAATCTAAGCAGACCTTTGAGTCAGAATTTCCCAGAATCTCTTTGCTGAGATCCCGTGCTTGCCTCCTGATGCTTGCTATGTGACTGTTAGCAGCTCAGAGCCTCCATTTCTTTACAGGAGGGAGAAGATGCTGAGTGTGCTCCCTCTATCAAGCATGGGGTAGTTTTCAGGGAGTTTCTTGGTAAATGAGGCATTTAGAATGTTTAATGGATGCCTGTGTCTCCACCAGATGAACTTCTAACCTGCTTCCTCATTTTCCCCTTTCTGGCATCTTTTCCTAAAATTCTCTGAGCAAAGTCCCACAATCATCCAATTCTATAATGTCTATGCTATGGGTTCTGTGCTTGCCTATATGGCAATGCTGGGCTCTGTGCTCTAGAAATGTGAATTGTTCTTGTGGATATTAATATTATCATAGTTCATCTCTACAATAATACTGTAAACTCCTCAGAAGCCGAGCCTGTTTGCCATTTCTGGATCTCATATCCCCTAGCATCATGCAGCTTGATGATGTAGTGGAGAGAGGGCTGGGCTTGGAGTCAGGAAGACCTGATTAGTCCCCATATAACTTTGAACAAGTCACTCAACCAATTCCAGACTAAGATTCCTCATCTGTCAATTGCAAAGGATGGACTTGATGGCCTCTAAGACCTCTACAAGCTCCAAAGCTTTGATCCCAAGGTGGACCATCCAGGCCATTTTACAGATAAGAAAACTGTGCCTCCTAGAGAGGGAAGTGACTTGTCCAAGGCCACCTTAATAAAAACTTGTTGACAACTGCTTGTAGACTTACACTTCATTTTCTGAGTCAGTTAAGCTCAGCTAGAGTTAAGCCAAGACATGTTCCACCAGTCCATGGATGCCCAGCTCTGCCTGGGCACTCAGCCCCATCCCACAAGAAGTTGGCATTCAGATCTTATGAGCATTAGACAGGAAGCCACAGCCCCATGGCCTGGGTGGCTGCCATTGTAACCAGGAAAGAAATATTCCCACAGTGGAAGAGTCAAAAGAAAAGACTATGGAAGACAGAGGGCCAAACTAGGGCCTGGGATTAATCATCCCCCAGGAATCCCTGGTTTCCTCTGTGGCAGATCTCTTCTCTACAACAAAGACTGTGTTCCCTTTATATTCAAGTAGACTAACTTCTGGAATTGTCCCCATGCGAGGAATCACCCTCTGGTGGCCACTTGGAGGAATCACCCTCTGGTGGCCACTTGAGACACTTGGACTCTTCCACCTCTTCCGTCCATCCATCCCCTGGCCAGGAGAAGACTATTCCGCTTGGTGGGCCTTCCCAGAATTTACACTCCTTCCAGCACAGGCCTGACCATGCCACTCTCGTTCAGAAAAAACCTTCTCGTCTCCAAAATAAAATGAATGTTACTGTTTGGTATTTAAAGCTCTTCACCATCTGGCTGCTGCCTAGCTTTCTAGGCTTACCACATGTTCTTCTCTTTTGTATGTTCTCTGTTCCAAATGGCCAGATTTGCTCTTCTCTGTCCTCAAAATCCCATTTCTCGTCTCCATGCCTTTGCAGAAGTTGTCTGCCATGCCTGGAATAAAATCCCATCTCTGTCTCTATTTTCAGTCTTGACTCAGTTCAAGTGGCAACTCCTAGAGTAACCTTCCTTGTATCATGGGCCCTACTGGTAGTATGGCAAAGCTTGGGGACCCCTTCTCAGATAATATTTTTAAAAGTATAAAATAAAATACATCGGATTCAAAGGCAACCAATTGTTTAGGGCATCCCACAAATGAGTGCAATTTTAAGCTATTAAAGCTTAAAATGAAATTATTGAAATATAATTCTCTTTTGGGTTCAGATCTGGCCTCAAACACTTCCCAGCTGTGTGACCCTGGGCAAGTCACTTAACACCCACTGCCCAGCCCTTACCACTCTCCTACCTTGGAACCAATACATAGTATGGATTCTAAGACAGAAGGTAAAGGTTTAAAAAAAACCATAGATATTAATAAAAATTTTAAAACAAGTTGATGGAATTCAATTTAGAAAAACTCCTCTTAGAGGAAGTATATCCTGATTTCCTTCCAAGTGCCAAGTTGCTTTGTAGAGGGAGTTCCCTCAAATACAAGTTTCCTTGTTGTTGTTGAATTGTTTCAGTCTTGTCTGACTTTTTGTGATTCTATTTGGAGTTTTCCTGGTAAAGATACTAGAGTGGTTTTCCATTTCCTTTTCCAACTTGGGTTATAGATGAGGAAACTGAGGCAAACAAGGTTAAGTGACTTCACCAGGGTCACACAGCTAAAAAATGTGTCAGGCAGGATTTGAACGCAAAAAAAAAATGAATCATTCTGACCTCAGTCTTGGCATCCTGTGCCCTCTGGAACTCCCTAGCTGCCCTATACCTTTGAAATCATGGGTTTAGTCCCTAACCTTATCCTTATGCTTAAGTGAATCATTATCCCCATTCTATAGTCCAGAAAACTAAAGTTCAGGGAGATTTTAAAATAATGATATTTCTATAGTGCTTTAGGGTCTGTAAAGTGTTTTTTACAGGTGTTAACTAACTTAGTCCTTACAATGGCCCTGAAGTAGTAAGTATCAGAAGCAGGAATCAACCCAACTTTTCTGACTCCAGAGCCAGTGCTCTCCCCAAAACACCTCCTTCCCTCCCCTGGATAGGCTCCTTTGCCTCTAGCTGTGACTGAGGACTTAGGATTGTTCAGTCCCTGGATGCTCCTAGATCCCCAACTCCAGTGCCATGGAGAGTGACTCATCCTGGAACATCAGACAGTTTCCTTTGGCGGCAAGGAAGGCTGGCTGTGCTCCTAAGCCCCAGTTAGGACTTGCCCTGTAGAGCTTCATCAGCCAGCCTCCAGGCAGCTTCAGATGGGAAACCTCTAACTCTTTCTGTTGCCTCACCTTAGGTGATTTTCCATCAACCAAGGCTCTGCACTTGGAAAGTTGCATGGGCTTCCAGGGTGTGTCAGAATTGCAGGTCTTAGAAACCTTCTGCACAAAAAGTTTTTCTCATGGTCACTGAACTTGTCTGATTGAGAAATTCCTGGTGGAATCTCCTTTAGAGATATCTAGTTCAATGTCCCTATTTTATAGATGAAGAAACTGAGGCACCAATATATCTGGTCAACAGCAGAGGCAGGATTTAAACCCACATCCATGTAGATAATGATCACAGAATCCTATGTTTCTAGACAAAAGGGACCTCTGAGACCATCTTGTCCAAAACGCACATTTCAGATGAAGAAACTGAGTCCCAGAGGTTAAGTGGCACTGGTATTTCAGCCAAGGTCTTCTAACTCCATCACATTGGCATAGACTTTTAATCAGAGCTTATCAATTGAGTTTCTCTGCCCAATTCTCATGCCCATTGCACTGGAAAGGACAGAGCAAATAGGACCCAGAGAGAACTGACTTGTCCAAGGTAAAAACTCAGCATATACACCAGAGACAGGATTTGAAGCTTTGTCCTCTGACTCCAGAGCTAGTAGGGTTTCCTCCCACTTACCCTATCCCCCACATTCTCAAGCCAGGGCTCTTTTTCCTGCCCCACATTGTTCGTCTTATTATACTTGTATGGGAAAATAGTTATTTCCCCATGCTTAGGGTTTGGGTCCTCCAAATAGGAAAAGATGTCAATCAGAATCCTACAGTGAGTGAACCCTGGACTGTCTTTCTAAAGGTTCCCAATCCCAGATTCTCCTTGTAGCACTAAGACATACCACATTTTCCCAGACGTGATGACTTTCTAGACCCCTGGCGCTGCCGCTGGCCCCCATTTTCTCAACCTCCAGTTGGCTTCTCTCAAGTAAATCCTTGGCCAGTGATCTCCCTCAGCAGTGTGTCTCAGCTTCTTTTCCCAGGGCCAAATGTGAACATGAGTCACCCACAAGAAAGAACTGCCGAGTCAGTTTATTACTTTATACCTTACTTTATAATCTGTTTCCTGCATACCTCATGTGTACTTGGTTCTCTCCAAACAGACTGGAGGCTTCTCTAGGGCAATTCTATTTTCCAACTGATGCGTAACTCCCCAAAAGGCTCCAGACATAAGTGCTGAGAAAATAAGACAGCTTGAGAAGCCATTATTAAACTCCTACTGTGTGCCAGACACTATGCTAGCCTCTGAGGATACAAAGGAAGGCAGAAAACAGCCCTTGCTCTCAAGGAGCTCAGTCTCTCAAGGGAGAAAACATGCAAACAACTATGTACAAACAAGATGTGTATACACGTGTGTTTAAACACAGGGAGGGCACCCACTTGGGGAAGAGGAGCTGCTTCTTGTAGAGGGAAGAATTTTAGCTGAGATTTGAAGGAAATCAAGGAAGCCAAGAGGTGATGAGGAAGGAGAAAACTCAAGGTGTTGGGGATGGCCAAGGAAGGTGCCCAAAGACAAAAGATGGCGGGTCGTATTAGGAGATCAAGGTACAAGAAGACTAGAAAGATAGGAAGAGGCCAGGTTATAAACAGCTTTAGAAGCCAAACCCAGCAGTCTAATGGATACAGATCCCACACGAAAAAGCCAACGGCTTAGAAACCCAGCTCATTACTCAGAGAGGACTCATCCTTTCCTTGGAAGTTGTCACGTTCTTGGCTAATTGAGAGGAAACTGTATACAACCCAAGTAGAAGATTCTAAGTTGTATCTTTTGCAGGAAGGTGTCAAGAGCAGTTCATAGGCATAAATAGAAGGCACGATTGGGAATAGGAGAACAAGAGGAGGCGGCTGGCAAGTCAGGCACAGAGAGGGTCCCATTGGCAAATGAGCCCGGGTCTGCGAATCATGAGGCATATGCCAAAGTCCAACTGGAGCTTTTAGGCAAGTGTCCTCTCCAGTGCCAGGAACACACTCCATCTCCAAATCCTTGTCCATCAATCTTGCTCAGTTGTCTCTTCACCCATGGAGCAGCCTGGTCCTCCAGGTATTAGACTTCTTTCCTTACTCAGGTTACAGTTGCTGGGTCATTTCACTCATATTTGACTCTTCATGAGTTGGGGGTTTTCTTGGCAAAGATGCTAGAGGAGTTTGCCATTACCTTCTCTGGCTCATTTTACATGTGAGGAAACTGAGGCAAACATCATTAAGCGACTGCCCAGGATCCCATAGCTAATGAGTGTCTGTGGCCACATTTGAACTCAAGAAGATGTCTTCTCCAGGCCCAGCACTTTGTGCATTGCACAATGGCTGTCCTCTTCAGGCTACCCTTTATCTACTTATCTCACATATATATTGTATCCCCCAGAATTTTGGGTGTATATTTATTTTTTATATTCTCATGTGTTCATTTTATCTTCCCTGGCAGAATGGAAACCCTTTGAAGACAAGGATTATTTCATTTCTGGCTTTGTATATCTATCACTTAGCATAACTGCTGGCACATGGTAGGCAACTAATAAATGCTTGCCTAATGGGCAGCAAGGTGACTCAGTAGATAGAGAGCCAGGCCTGGAGATGGGAGGTTCTGGGTTCAAATGTAACCTCATGTGCTTCCAGGGCAGATCACTTAACCCTTTGCCTAATCCATACCACTCTTCATCCTTAGAACCAATACTTACTATCGATTCTAAGAAAGAAGGTAAGGGTTCAAAAATTCTTAAATGCATACTGACTTCACTTGAAATCAGAGCCCTTAAAGGAGTGTATTCACCTACATTTCCATTTGTTTAGAGGAAGGCATGGGGTACAACAGAGTGACTTTTTTTCCCCTTGAAAAATGCAAATCATCTTGCTTTGCTTTAAAGCCTCAGTTTCTTTATCCGTAAAATGTAGATTATAATATTTGTACTGTGAGCTTGTTACAAGGAGAGTGCTTTATGAACTTTTACATGCTACAGAAATGTGAACTAATAGTAGTAGAAATGAGAAAAATATCTTCCTTTACCTGAACAATTCTCAATATATGACCATGTAATAAAATCTAAATTCCTAATCAAATCATGTCCAATAGTAAATGGTACCAAGAGAAGACTCAAAGTATGCATAGAAATAGAAAACTTAGCCAATAGGTGTGGGTGAGGACTCTGTTTAGGGGAGCTTCTTCCTCCATGTGCTTCTGGGTCTAGATGATGCCAAGGACTAGAGAAAAGAAAGGGCCGCTTCTTGAGAGGTTGGGATCCTGACCACACTAAAAGAGAGAAGACAAAATGACTCAGTTCTTGTTTTTCTTCTTTGTTTTTTAATGTATTTATTTGCCATATGCTGGTCCATGTCCATGTCAACTCCTCAGATAGAATGTAAACTCCCTGAGGGTAGGGTCTGCTTCATTTATGTCTTTGTGTCTCTGACGCCTAAAATAGTGTATGGAAGCTCATAGAATCACAGATTTAGAGCTAGAAGGGTTTTTAGAAATTATTTTTTTTCTCTTTCTCTTTTCTATAGATTAACTATTTTAGAAACGCCCCCATTTTATAGATAAACTGGAACCCAGTGTAAAGATTAAAATTTAGGGGAGACGGGGAGACTGAGGCAGGTAGAAATTAGTTTCTCTCTGCAAGGAGTATTATATTTTTTAGAGGTTTATTAAAGGTTAAAGATTAAAGAATATACAAGTAAGAAACATGTGCCTAGGCCAGAGGCCTAGACAAAATAACCTCACATCACGCAAGAGACCGCCTGCTCCAAAACGGAAGTCCAAAAAGAGCCGAGAGAGAGAGAGAGAGAGAGCGCCTCAAAAGCCTTTGAATCAGCTTAAATACCTTCTCCATCTCGGCCCAGGTGAGATTACAAGGCATTCTGGGGAAGTGGAGCAAAGGCTTATGGGGATTGTAGTCCTGTATTCGAGTCTATTTTTTACACCAGGGAGGACTAGCGATGACCGAGATCATACCGTAAGTAGCAGAGCTGAGATTTGAACCTGGGCCATCTGAATTCAAATCAAGAATTCTTTCCCCTGTGCCCCCGTAGGCATTTAATAAGTGCTTGCTTGAGACTCTTTGCCAAGGGTAATGACCTATGGACTAGAAAGGACTGGACAAACATGGCTGTAGGGAGTAGATACCTTCCTATTCATATGAAATACCCTGGACTAGAAATGCTCAAAAGCTAACAAATCATTGAGAAATTCATATTCCCAAATGGAAATGCATTAACATCCCTCCTCCAGTATGGTGTGGACATGACTATGGGCTCTTGAAGACTATATGAGGAGAATAACTCTGGTAATCTGCTAGATTGATTATGCTTTCTTCAGTCAACGAGCATTTGTTGGGCCCCAACTATGTGCCAGGCGCTTGTACTAAGTTGTGAGGATCCAAAGGAAGACAGAAGACAGTTCCTGTCCTCAAGGAGCTCACATTCTAATGGCGCCGTCAAACAATGGTACAGTCCTGATGACAGATGGAATCCACTGTCCAAGGGCCAGGAGAGCTTAGTATTGAGAGTCTCCTCATGAGTAGGCTGAGCACAAGATGATTAACTAATTGACCAGGAGGCCAAAGAAATGAATAAATAGCCCTCCCTCCTGTATGGCCTCTTTTCGACTTTCACAGATATGGCACAATGTCAAGAGCAGACAAAGAGATCAGCAAGTACGAAGAATAACACAAAACATTGAGCAGGTGCTCCAAAGGTGAGATCTTTGTCCAGTGTTCTACAACTGAGGATACAAATGGGAAAACCAAGCCACAGAATGGTGATCTGCTCACAATCAAATTTTCAGACAAAAAGAAGTTACTCTTAAGTCAACTTAAATTAGCAAACTTTTCTTAAGTTCTTACACTGTGCTAGACTTGTGTTGAGTGATGGAGATACACAGAGGGAGATGACGGTTCTTAACCCCAAAGAACTTGCAGCCAAGTGGAGAAGCCTACAAACAAACAATCTATACAGGGTGAATAAACAATGGAGGGAATGTACCAGCGTTAAAGGGAATTGAGGAGGGCACCTTATAGAAGGGGGGATTTTTTCTGAGACCTGAAGGAAATCCATGAAGCCAGGAGGCAGAGGCGAGGAGGGAAAACACTCCCGGCATGCGGGACAGCCAGTGAAAATGAATGGAATTGGGAGATGAAATGTTGTGTGTGAATGAAGTAGTCAGAAGGCCAGTTTTACTTGTTCACAAAATATGGCAGAATGTAATACTGTACATAAAGCCTGGGGTGGTGGTGAAGATGAGGAAGGCTATGAAGGGCTTTTTTTCCCCTAAACCCATGCCTTCTCTTTTAGAATCAATAGTGTGTATTGGTTCCAAAGCAGAAAGAGAGGTAAGGGCTAGGCGAAGGGAGTTAAGTGATTTGTTCACGGTCACACAGTTGGGAAGTATCTGAGGCCAGATTTGAACCCAGGACCTCCCATTTCTAAACCTGCTTTTCATTCCACTGAGTCACCTATTTGTCCCTATGAAGGTCTTTAAAAACCAAACAGAAGATTTTATATTTGAATCTAGAGGCAAAAGGGAACCCCTGGAGTTTCTCGAATGGATGGGGTAGAGGTATGACATATTATATTTGTGCTTTGGGAGATTACTTTGGCAACTGGATGGTTAGTCTGAAGTAGGGAGAAAATGGAGACAGGGAGACCCACCAGCAAACTTTCTGTAGTAGTCCAGGATTCAGGTTGAGAGCATACAAAGAATGGAATTGGAGAAAGGAAATAGGGCATTTCACATTTGGGAAATTGTACAGTATTTCCAGTGACTCCAGGCTTCTTCCTGGCACCATGTTTTCATTTTTTAACTCAAATGCCTCCTTGGTGATGTTGTAGGGTCATGAATCTTGGCATCCCATAAGCTCCAAAGACTCTAGATTTGAATGGACCGCCAAGGACTAGAGAGGGATTCATGGAGGGTCCAAGTAGACCACCATATTTTTCAAATGAAGACTCATGTGCAAGGAGGATATCTAGGAGGAAAGATTTGATCAGAAAAGAACAGAATGGCCAGGTAGACTACTGATTCCCATGAAATGGAAACAACTTGGAAGAAGGCACTCCATGTGTTGGATGACTCCTCCATGGACCATTTATGGGAGACCATAGACACAGATGACTAGGCTTGCTATCTACACCAATCAAGGGAATGTGCATCATGCCTATTAAGAAGAAAAATAGTGCTGATCATAATAACGCAAATCCTTAAGACAAACAAAACTACATGGGCTACCTCATTTGAGCCTCACAATTTAACCCCATGAATACTGTCGTCTTTTACATCAGTACATTTATGGTTTTATTTGGAGGTTTTGTTTATGTATGACTGTTCCTATAACAATAACCCATATGGATTGTGTTTTGCATGACAATTTAAAAAAACCAATTCGAACCCATGAGGTATCATTGTTCCCACTCTACAGATGGGTAAACTGAGAGTCAGAGAAATTAGGCGACTCTGCTATGGTAACACAACTAATAAGGGTCAGAGGTAGGATTGAAACCCAGGCAGTAGCTCCATATTCTATGCTCTTCCTGTCTTCCCTAATGATACTTTCTCAGAATTCGATTCAGGAAGTTTCCATTTCACCAGATTCTGACGATTTGTGAGATGAATGTTCCAATGTCATTGACATCAGAAAAGTAGGGGAGGGGAATTAGGGACTGTGACTAAGGAATGCGCGATCCAAGATGGTGCTGGCAGTGTCACCAGCTGGGAAGACCCCAAGCAGGAGAACTTATATAATTTCTTGATCTTCCTGCCACCAAGAATGCTCTTTTATCCCCCAAATCCTCTAACATTCAGAGGAAGAATGATAGAGTTAAGGCTAGACCTCAGAGGCCATCTCTTCCAAACTTCCCATTTGACAGATGAGGCTACCGAGGTCAGGGTCACACAGGGTCACACAGACATTAACCACGATAGGTAGGAGTGGAACCATGGCCTTCCATTGCAAAGCCAGGGCTTTTTCTCTAAAAGAGAGTCAGTCCCTCCCAAATCTGAGCTCCTCTAGCTGTGTATTTACATGTGGGCAGGGACTGAGGAAAAGCAAAATGTTGTGCTAAGGGAATCTCTGGAAATCAGGATTCTGGGTCTGTTGACGCCTTCCCCATCTTTCTCTCCTCACATCTCACAGGGCCAAGTTTAGTGCCAAGAGCTTTTGCTAAGCAATAGTTTTCATTTCACACTCACTTAAGCTGGGCTTCAAATGACTCCGAATCGCATTCGTTCTACCTTTTCCAGTCTTGAAATCACCCTCTTTCGCAGAGAAAAATGGGAGGAAAATGAGGCCAGGGGAGAGAGAGAGCAGCACTATTTGGGACACCTGTTAGCATTAGCAACAGTTGGACACGTTCCTCCGTCTTGTGTTGGTCTTTATCTTCGATTCAATTTGATTCAGTCACCCTTTAGCAGGAGCCTACTGTGTTCCAAGCACTCTGCTGCTGGCGATCCAAAAAGAAGCAAAAGACAGTGCCTGCCTTCAAAGAGCTTACAGTCTAATGGGGGAGGGGGGGCAACAAGAAAACAAAGCCAGCTCTATCTTACTCCAAGTAGTCCTTTTATTCTTTGTCTTCAGCATTGTTTAAAAGTCAGATTATTCTGGAATATGTCATTATGCATATTTTATTATTAATTATAATAATAATTGCTATTTTTTAGTATTTAATGATTGCAAAACATGTGTTTTAGCCTCACTATAACCTTATAAGGTGGGTTCTTCAAGTTGTATTTGACAGGTTAGGGAAACAAAGGTCCAAGTCATTGAGTTCATCATCATACAAATAGTAAATTACCTAAAGGGTGGGTCATATGAAAATTTTCTTCCCTCTGGGTCCACCGATATTGTTGACAGTCCCATTCTATCTGTTGGACAGTCTTTAGGCTCTTTCACACTATTTTTCTTTGCTGTTTTCATTTTTCCTAGTTTTGAGTTCATTAGAGAGTCCTCTGTGAGGCTACATCTATCCTCTTACCCAGAAATCTTACCTAATGTCTTCTTCATTGGGATCCTTTGGAATCGAATTGTCAGAATATTTGGAAAGTCTCCAGTTCCTCCTTAGCCTTCTTCCCTTTCAGTCTCAAGCCATGAAACAAGGGCTGTCATTGCTTTCCAGTTTTAAAAATCTTTTTTTCCAAAGGTATGTCTCTGAAGGACCAACATCTCCCACCCTTCCCTAGTTAGCCACAGACTCCATGATGATGCAGTCTTGAACCATAGAGTGAGGCTGCCAGGACACATGTTTGACAGCCCTAATGGAGGTATACAGTGAAGTGAGCACATCAGGGCTAGATCTGTGAAATTCTGGCACAAGCATCCATCCCAAGGCTCCCTGAGAAACAAAGCCCATCTCTCTGGGGGGTGTTTCACAGCTATTATACAGGAAATACCTCAGTCTTTAAAGAATCCGACTTCATAAGATCATGAATTTGGAGCTGGAGATGACCTCGGAAACCACAAAGTCCAAAGCACTCATTTTACAGATGAGTAAACTGAGGCTCGAGATCATGTGTAGGATCATAGATCTAGTTGTGGCTTGACTTGACCGTAGCTCTTTGTTTACCATTGGACCACACTGTTTTGTTTTTCCTTTTGAGGAAGAAAGCTTCTGTAGCCTCTCTGGACAATTTCCCAGGGACACAGCTTGCTCTTGAGGGGAGATATTTGGGATTGGTTAGTGCCAAAGTATCTCTCTCTAGTCTTATTAATTGTTCCTCCTAACTGATTGTGGAGAGTAATGCTCTGGGTCCATCATGATGGACCCAGGACAGGAATGGCTTTTTTAGGGCATGATCTCTGCCCAGTGGGAAGGGGCAGAAGCAGGGTGGCATTGGAGCATTGCCAGGATGATGCATGAAAGGGGAAAATGGTTTCTTGAAGTTTCTCTTAGAGAAAATAATGTCTTCACAAACCTTTGATGAGCTCCAGAGAAGGGTACCCAGTGGACCAGGGATACAGGCAAAGAGCTGGGATGGGAGGAGCCACCATCAGGCGATGATGCAGCATGTCAGTCCCAGAGGCACTCTCTCCTCAGCTGGGAAGCTGGGAATCCAGGAAGCCTTGGAGCCCAATCTTGTTCCAGCCTGTGAGTGTGAAACATGATGCTTCTTCCTTCCCTGTCCTCTCCTCCTCCCACTCCTGCCTGTTTTCCTGGATACAGACTCCAACTTCATAACTGATTTCTCTTATTCGGGGTTACTGCCCTGCATCCCGGTTCCCCACCTCTGTGTTCCTGGCCCCAGCATGGTGACTCGATCCAGACTCCTATTTCCTGGGAGCTTAAGATTCAAACATTTTTTTAATTTAATTTTTATTTTTAATTGAAATTTTTATTTAATTAATTTAGAATATTTTTCCATGGTTTCAAGATTCATGTTTTTTTCCCTTCCCTCCTCCCACCCCCCTCCCATAGCTGACGCATAATTCCACCGGCTTTTATATGTGTCATTGATCAAGACCTATTTCCATATTGATAATTGCACTAAGGTGATCATTTAGAATCTACATCCCCAATTAAGATTTTTTTAAAGCCTTACCTTCCATCTTAGAATCAAAACTGTGTATTAGTACCAAGACACAATAGAGGTACGGGCTAACAATGGGGGTTAAGGGACTTGTCCAGGGTCACACAGCTGGGAAGAATCTGAGGCCAGATTAGATCATAGGATTTTAGAGCTAGAACAAGAAGGAACCTCAGAAGCCATCTATTCTAGCCCCTTATTTTTACCAGAGAGGAAACTGAAGCCCGAAGACCTTAAGTGACTTGCCTAAGGTCACACAGTTAGTAGAGGATCAAAACCAGAGTGGTTGCCTGAACCTGGGTCCTCTGACCCCAAACTGAGTGTACCCCGTGCCACTCAGGGTTCAGTGAATCCACATACCTTGGAAAGCTCACATTTAGAATAATTTCTGTGTATGTTCCACAGTAAGCCCAGATGTAAAAGACCTTTATTAAAACCAAGAGGCAAGATGGAAAAACACAGGACTTTCCTTCCTGAGAATCTGTAGTTTCATATACTATATGGCTGGCACAGAACAATGTAGATATTGTCGCAGACATCAGTGAGTGGGGAGACACTTTCCTGTAATTAGTTTTTGTTGTTATTATTGTTGTTACAAGGAAGGAATCAATTTGGAGAGTGCCTCAAGGAAGCGAGTCTTCCCTGAAATGACTGTGCAATGCAACAGAATGTATCCAGAAATTTTTTTTAAAATAACATGTAATTTAACCATCTTAGAAGTTCACACCCATATCCAATCTAGAAATCAGAAAGACTCAAGACCCAGACTATTCTGTGCTTCCTCTTTCTTCCTCCTCTCCCATCTCCTGGATTCTTTTTAACTTCATTTCTGTAAACAGTCCTCGTCTTCCCTGCTGTCTCCTCCCTCCGAACTCCCTCCGTCCTAACCTTTTGGGGGAATCGCTGGTACTTAAACAATTGACCTGGTTTCCAGTTGAAGAGACAGTTGAGGAACTTTCTGACTCAGGAATGAGGCAATGAATATATAATGCATAACCGACAAAAAGGGAGTAGCAGCATCCAATTAGCAAATATTTATTGTTTTTGCAACCTCCCATAGAAGGCAGGCTTCAAGGAACATCTAGCACATAGTAGGTGTTTAAAAGGCAGCTATGTGATATGACTTGGGATGTAGACTCTAAACGATTGCCCTGGTGCAATTATCAATAATATGGAAATAGGTCTTGATCAATGACACAAGTAAAACCCAGTGGAATTGTGTGCCGGATTGGAGTGGGGGGGGAGGAGGGGAGGAAAGAACATGAATCATGGAACCATGGAAAAATACTCTAAATTAAGTAATTAAATAAAAATTTTCAGCTAAAAATAATTAATTGATTGATTAAATTTTAAAAAGGCAGCTTTGTGGTGCACTGGATAAAGTGCTTGACCTAAAGTCAAGAAGATTCATCTTCCTGAGTTCAAATCTTGCCTCAGACACTTATTAGTTGTTTGACCCTGGGCAAGTCACTTCACCTCTGTTGGTCTCATTTTCCTCCTTGGTAAAATGAGGAGCTGGAGAAGATAATAACAAACCATTCCAGTATCTCTGCCAAGAAAACCCCAAATGGGGTCCCAAAGAGTTGGACACGACTGAAAAATGACTGAACACCAAAGATATAGCATCGGAGTTTGCAATGGCAGCTAGAGGGATAGTGGATAGAGTATCAGACCTGGAATAGGGAAATTAGAATTGAAATGAGGAAGACTTGAATTTGAATCTTTCCTGGGCACTGTCTAACCATCTGATACTGGGTAAATCACTTAAGCCTTCTTTGTCTAAGTTCCTTAGATTATCTACAAAATGGGGATCCCAATGGCACTCATCTCACAGAGTTATCATGGTGCCAATGAGCTAATACATGCAAAGCCCCTGTAGTGTACATAAATGTCGCCATTAGCTATTTTTTCCTTCTGAGTGTTTTGCACAGAGTAGGTGCTTAATGAGTTTTTAATGAATTGATTTGTATCTCAAGTGATCCAATTGATGATTTGAACTGAAAGTATTTGAAACCCAAACCATCTACCTTTCTCTGGCTCAATAAATAGAAACCTGAACACCAAGCCTGAGTGGATCTCAGAGAAGAAGTGGTTGATGGGCTTTTCCATAAAATTCCGGGAGTGCAGAAAGCTCAGAGCAAATGAGAGGGGAAGAAATTCTAGGTCTCCAAACAATAACAACAACAAATATTGGGTCTTAGATTGACCTCACATAAATATGTGAGTAAAAGGAGATGGGTAGCTCGTAGACTCTGGCTCTCCCAACAACTTTTTGGCAAGCCAGTTAAGTTCTTTGGAACTCAATCTCCTCAGCTATTAAGACATCATCAGAGCACGTCTGTAAGAATGAAATGAGATCATGGATGGAAAAGAGGAGGGACATTTACAAAGCACTGAGTGCCCCAGAATGTGCAGTGTTGCTATTTTCATTGCTGTGAAGAGTGTGCTCAGAATCCTATTCATCACCCAGCATTGCTAGAGGCCTTCCCTTCCTTGGGAGGCTAGACTCATTTGTTTGTTATTCATTTTCATTTCTTTGCTAAGGTAGATGACAAAATAAAGGTTTCTGGGAATTGAGTAGAGAGACTCATCTTCTTTCTCCTGATTCCTGTGATTCCCTGGGGCTTCTTGGAAAATGAGAAAAGGAAGAAAAAGGCAAGAAATAAAAAGATTCAGCTTGGCTTCAGAAGATTCTCTAGACCCATGGAACAGGAGGAGAGCACTGAGCTTGGTCTCTAGGTAGATATCATTTGGACCCACCATGTACCAAACTGAACTCACCCGGTTTTCCCCAAACCCGGCCATCCCCCAAACTTCACTGGTTCTATGAAGGGCACTGGCAACCCTCCCAAACACTCAGGTTCAAATCTTTCTAAGCTCTACAGCTTTGGGGGGAGATGACCTGAGTTTAAGTCCTACCTCTGAGCTTTACAACTTGTGTGATCATGGACAAATTACGTTAGCAGGCTCTTGGTTTCTTCATTTGAGAACAAAGGGATTGGACTTGACAATCCATGAAGTCCCTTCCAGATCTCTACCCAGGATCTGATGATTCTGTAATCAGATGCCAACTCTCATTATCTCTTCCACCATTTTGTTCTTCTTATATACATCCTCTTCTCTCCACTCACATAGCTACTGCTCTCTTTCCCTCACTCTTCTCTTATCCAGCCTACTAATCAGTCGCCTTTCCAATCTGAAATTTTCTCTCTAAGTCACTAGTATGACTCTCTTTCTTATTTAAGAAAACCTTCAGTTGTTCTCTCTGGCCTCTGGAATAAATGCTTTGAAACCTGAGGACCATCTGTGCAAGATGGCCCAATGGACAGAATACCAGACCCAGAGGCAGGAAGAACTGAGTTTCCAATTTCACCTCACTTACATACTAACAATATGGCCATGAATAAGTCACTTAATGTCTATTTTGCTTCAGTTTTTCCATCTAGAAAATGGGATTAATATAGCAAATACCTCCCAAGTTGTTGTGAGCATCAAATAAGAGAGCTCTGCCAACCTCGAGTACCATAGAAATGTCACGCATTTCTTATTTTGTGACCCTGGGCAAGTCACTTAACCCCAATTGCTTAGCCTTTATCTCTCTTCTGCCTTGGAACTGATACTTAGTATTGCTTCTAAGATAGATGGTAAGGGTAATTTTTTCCCAAAAAAAATTTATTTAATTAGTCAATTCAAAATATTTTTCTCTGGTTACAAAAGTCATGTTCTTTCTCTCCCTTCCCCCCACCCTCTCCTGTAGCTGATCCATAATTCTACTGGGTTTTACATGTGTCCTTGATCAAAATCTATTTCCATATTGTTGATGTTTGCATTCAGGTGATCACTTAGAGTCGATTTCCCCAATCGTATCCCCATCAACCCATGTGATCAAGCAGTTGTTTTTCTTCTGCGTTTCTACTCCCACAGTTCTTTCTTTGGATGTGGACAGTGTTCTTTCTCATAAGTCCCTCAGAATTGTCCTGGATCATTGCTTTGCTGCTAGTAGAAAGTCCATTACATTTGATTGTACCACAGTGTATCTGTTTCTGTGTACAATGTCCTCCTGGTTCTGCTCCTTTCACTCTGCATCAATTCCTGGAGGTTGTTCCAGTTCACATGGAATCCCTCCAGTTCATCATTCCTTTTAGCACAATAGTATTCCATCACCAACAGATACCACAGTTTGTTCAGCTATTTCCCAATCAGAGGGCATCCCCTCATTTCCCAAAATGTTTTGCTACCACAGAGTGAGGCTATGAATACTCTTGTACAAGTCATTTTCCTTATTATCTCTTTGGGGTACAAACCCAGCAGATCAAAGGGATCAAAGGGCAGGCAGTCTTTTAGCATCCATTGGACATAGTTCCAAATTGCCCTCCAGAATGGTTGGATTAGTTCACAACTCCACCTGCAATGCATTCATTTCCCAATTTTGCCACATCCCCTCCAGTATTCATTACTTTCCTCTGCTGTCATGTTAGCCAATCCGCTAGGTATGAGGTGATCCTCAGAGTTGTTTTGCTTTTGATGTGCATCTCTCTGATTATAAGAGATTTAGAACACTTTTTCATGGGCTTATTAATAGTTTTGATTTCTTTATCTGAAAATTGCCTATTCATGTCCTTTGCCCATTTATCAATTGGGGAATGGCTTGATTTTTTTGTACAATTGATTTAGCTCTTTATAAATTCGAGTAATTAGACCTTTGTCAGACGTTTTTGTTATGAAAATTTTTTCCCCAATTTGTTGCTTCACTTCTTATTTTGGTTATACTGGTTTTGTTTGTACAAAACCTTTTTAATTTAATGTAATCAAAATTATTTATTTTACATTTTGTGATTTTTTTTCTAACTCTTGCTTGGTCTTAAAATCTTTCCTTTCCCAAAGATCTGACAGGTATACCATTTATTCTGTATTCACCTAATTTACTTATAGTTTCCTTCTTTATATTCAAGTCATTCAGCCATTCTGAGTTTATCTTGGTGTAGGGTGTGAAGCGTTGATCCAAACTCAATCTCTCCCATACTGTCTTCCAATTTTCCCAGCAGTTTTTGTCAAATAGTGGATTTGGGTCCCCAAAACTAGGATCTTTGGGTTTATCAAGGGTAATTTTTAAGAAAGGATTATAAAAATGTTTACAACACTATAAATGTGGCTTCAACCTGAATTTTCCAGCTTATTGTCCATTATCACCCTTCATACACTCCAGGCACATTGGATGATCAACTCTTTCTAGGACTCAGCATTCCATCTCTCTTCTCTGTGAATTTGCACAAGTAACCCTCCACACCTGGATGCCTTCCCTCCTCACCTCTCACTCTCAAGAACTTTGCTACCTCCTCTATTAAGTTCTCCCTGCTTCCTTTGCTGGCCCATTCCTTCTCACAGCTGAAAGTATTTTTTCCCTCTTCAATGACTATGAAGTAAGTATTCCTATAAATAAATGTTAACACCAAAGGTAGGATGTGAGCCCACCTCTCAGTTCTAAGTGCCAGAGGAAGGATTTGAACCCGGGTCTTTCTGGTTTCAAGCCTAGCTGTCTTTCCACTAGAGAACAAGGTGACCTCTTAGATAAGTTGATCATTCTACTACTTTTGTTGGCAGATGTTGCCATAGCTTTTCCTGCCCAGAAACAGTAAGAATGTGTGACCAAGTCAAAGAGCCATAGTGCCAAGATCCAGAGCTGGAAAGGATTAGGGGCCATCAACTCTGACTCCCTCATGTTTTTTTTTGTTTTTAAAACTCTCACCTCCCATTTAAGAATCAATACTGGGTATTGGTTCCATGGCAGAAGAGCAGTAAGGGTTAGGGAATGGGGGGTTAAGTGACTTGTCCAGGGTCACCCAGCCGGGAAGTGCCTGAGGCCAGATTTGAACAAAGAATCCCTCATCTCCAGGCCTGACTCTCCATCCACTGAGTCACCCAGCTGCCCCCTTCCTTTTTTTTTTTTTACAAAGATCTAATAAGAATAAAAATATTAACATTTCCCCCACTAACATCAGTCCTTCCTCTATTTCACTGTGATCTTTGAGGAGAGTGGGGACAGATTTAGAACAGTTCCTGATGGCCTTAGTCACACCAAGCTCACATTCAAATGAAGCTTTACCACCCGATGAGTCTGGCAAAATCTTGTCTTGCACTCATCTTCCAAAGTTCTAGACTCTTACAACTCCTGGAAGTCCAGATCCCTGGACCCATGGCCAGCTGGCTCAACTGACAGGGTCAGAGCCCCAGGCTTAATGCTCTTCATCCCAAAGCTCTCAACAGACCAATCAGTCATTCTAGCCTTCTCTAGTCGGGGGATGGAGGGAGTTAACTGGGTATTTCCATGTAACAAGCAATCAAATAAAGGAATCAATTTTTTAACAGAGATCCATGTTCTTTACCTAAAATGACAGCCTGAGCCAAAAGATTGAGAGCCTTTTTCATGGGGAAACACGTCAGCCTCATAGCAGGCTCCCCCCCTTACCACACTGCTTTCTCTAATCGCTGTTGGCAGAACCAAGAGGGAAGAGCCAACAGTAGAGATCGACAAGGACAATGGCAGAGGCTCTGCTTCGTGCCTTTGGAAGGCTCCCCCCAGTTCCAGCTCTCCAGTCAATCGAAGAGTTAACCAACGAGAACCAATTTAACAGAATGTCTACACACTCTCCAAACTATTTCAGAGTATTTTTTGGCACATCATCCCAACTCTTTGAGAAGCACCCATGTGGGTAAGAGCATCCAAGGTGTTCTGTGTATGTTCTAGTCTCCCCCCCCCATACAACAATTAATAATAGCACCTACCTGACAGGTCTGGAAGGATCAAGTAAAATACCATGTAAAGAGCTTTGCTTTGTGGCTTAAAAAGCAATCTCTAAATGCTGACAATTATTATCACTGGCAGCTGAGTGGCACAGAGTGCCAGGAATGGAGTTAGAAAGATCTGAGTTCAAATTTGACCTCAGAGACTTCCTAGCTGGGTGACCCTGAGAAAGTCACTTCACTCTGTTTGACTCAGTTTCCTCATCTATAAAATGAGCTGGAGAAGGAAATGGAAAACCATTCCAGTATCTTTGCCAAAAGAACCCTCACTTGGGTTGGACGTTACTGAAAACGACTGAACCAAACATCATTTTCATTGTCATTATTATCGTTGCCCAAGATCACACAGGCAGTAAGTGTCAAGGTGATATTTGAACCCAGGTCTTCATGGGTCCGAGAACAGAGTGCTCTCCATTAGGTTCTGAACACCCCCGCAGGGTCCAATCTCGCTGGTCATAGGGATTCTGTAATAAGGAAGAAATAAGCCCTAAGATGGAAATGTTTCTCCATATGGATCATTTGCCAAACAAAATAGGAGATAAGAAATGGCCAGTTTAGGAGCTGCCCACTATCAATAATATTCTGTCTATAAACTCTTTGGAAAGTTCCTTGAGAAAGTCAGGGGAAGTGAGAAACACGTCCTTCCCCCACTCGTCCCATCCCTGAACTTTGTCCAGAGTCCTTCCCCTCCTTATGGCTTTCATAAAATTGTCCACGCCCCACCCAAAAGCCATTAAACAGCAGGAGGGACTTTATTACCTTACAATTGCATTAGACCCCATATATGCAAGAGCACCAAGTTGAACAGAAAGGTTTAAACCAATTAGTGTATTGACTAAAGCAGAATAACCTGTTCCACAGCCAATATGCCCTTTCCTGATTCAATCTCCCTGACTGGTTCCTCCTGCCCTTCTCATCCCCTTAATGTAGGTATCCCCCAGGGGGCTCATCTTGGACCTTTTCTCTGCCCTCTCTACTCCCACTCCCTTGGCCACGCCATTCACTCTCATGGTTTTATCTATCACAGATAAGGAAATGGCTCCCACATCTCTGCTTCAACACATGACTTGTCCTCTGAGCTCCAACAAAGGGGAAGGAGGCATGCATTTATTAAGCACCTACTATGTTCCAAGCACTATACCAAGAGCCCTTGATATTCCCAATAAGCTAGGGAGGTAAGTAATGCCATAATCCCTATTTTATAATTGAAGAAACTGAGGCAGACAGGCATTGAGAGACTAGGTTGCCCTCCTAGTAAGTGTCTGAGACTGGATTTGAACTCAGGTCTTCCTGATGCCAAGCCCAACACTCTGACTTTCTATGTGAGACCTACTTTATGTCTTTTAAGGTTCATCACTGAACGGAGGAGTCATTCTGGTTCTTTTTGCCTCCGGTGGGCAGAACTGGAAGCAATGGAAGCTAGAAAAAGACAGAGTTGATGTCAGGAAACCCTTCCTCACAATTACAGCTCTCTCAGAGTAGAATGGGTTTCCTGAGGAGAAGACCTCAATCAAAGGTTGGATGACACCCTGGGTGTGTTTTTGAGGGGATTCTTGATTGAGTATGAGTTGAGTTAAATGATCTAAAATTCTGGGATGCTCTGCTAGCCCTTTGGTCAAAGCAAACAGATCCTCCTGAAGATCTTGCTTTGAGTGCAACCTGTCTGAAAACTCTGCCCTCAAACATGCTCTTTCTTCTGTTTTTGGTCCTTCTGTACTTCTGTTTGATCCTGTTTTAAAATTTTATATTATCTGTGTCTTGGCTCAAAATTTGTGTGAATAAACTCAAGCTTTTCACATAACCTTGGGGTAGACGACTCCATGTAGACTGAGAGCCCTTCCAGGTGAAAGCAAAGATATGCCTGGAATAACCATTCACCCATTCTCTCCTTTCTGAAGGCAAGCATTATATGGTCCCTAAGAGAACCACCACTGAACCATGGAAACAAGGGGAGGAGCTAAAGTGCAGTGTAAGAAACTGGGTTCCCATTCTGGCATGTGAAGCTAGGGTGTTAAAGGAGAACAGATGTTACTGATGATGGATAGAAGACTGGCCACCATTGACTTTGGGTTAAAATGGTCAAGAGGTGCCAAACAGAGCCTTTAGCACAGGGAAGGGTGAGGCTGTAGCTTTAGAGATAGCCTGTGAAGTATCCCATCCTATGGGGGTTTTATGTGTCCTACTGGCACCTGTCCTGTTGGGAAGGTAGCAGAAGCTGGGGGTTGTAATCCTTACTACCTTGAGAGGTTGTTATTGCTGAGTCCTTTCAACTCTTGGAAACCCCATTTGAAATTTTCAAAGATGGTGGAATGGTTTTCCATTTTCTTTTTCCAGCCCATTTTACAGATGAGGAAACTGAGGCAGAGTTAAGTGACTTACCCAGAGTCATACAGCTATTAAGGGTCTGAGGCCAGATTCTAACTCTTCCTGATCCTTGGCCCAGTATTCTATCCACTGAACCATCTAGGTACCCATCTACTTGAGAGGCATGTCTAGTATTACTCTCATTTTACAGATGAGGAAACTGAGGCAAACAGGTTAAGTAATTTTGCCACAGTCATATACTAAGTATAATAAGGCTGAAGTTGAACTCAGATCTCCCTAACTCTAACCCTAAGCAATTCTCCCTAGCAATTTCCACAGTGCCTAGTTCTCAATACATGCATAAAAATGCTCTTTCTAAACAAACTAGACTACTTTTCCATTCCCCAAATGTTCTCTGAGCTCTCCCAGCTCTGGAACATTTCCAATGTGATTCTCTGTACCTACAATGTCCTATTTTCCACATTTACCTGCTTAATTCCTACATATCCTTTCATGATGACTACAAAAACCACTTCATACAGGAAGCTTACCAGAATTCCAATAAGAAATATTTTCCACAAATTTCTCTGATAAAGGTCTCATTTCTCTAAAATATAGAGGACTCAGTCAAATTTATGAGAATGCAAGTCATTCCTCAATTGATAAATGGTCAATATGAATATGAATAAGCAATTTTCAGATGAAGAAATCAAAGCTAACAGTAATTGTATGAAAATGTTCTAAATCCCTCTTGATTAGAGAAATGCAAATTAAAACAACTGAGGTACTACTTCACACCTATCAGCTTGGCCAATATGGCAGTAAAGGAAAGTGATAAATGCTGGAGGAGATGTGGTAAAATTGGGACACTAATGCATTGTTGGTGGAGTTGTGAACTGATCCAATCTTTCTAGAGTGCAATTTAGAAGTATGTCCAAAGGGCTTTAAAAGGTTGCATGCCTTGGAACCCAAGACAGAAGGTAAAGGTTTAAAAAAATAGTTTATTTGGGTTTTTTTTTGGGGGGTGGTTTTATTTATTATTCACTTACAAAAATGAACAATGTGGAAATATGTTTTGCCTGATAATACATGGATAACCCAGATCAGATTGCTTGCCTGCTCTGGGAGGGAGGAGGGAAGGGAGGAAGGGAGAAAATTTGGATCCTATAACTTTGGAAAATGTATGTGGCCATTTGTTCTTACATGTAATATTTTAAAATAAAATATCTTCATAAAAAAGAAACGATTTCCCCTTGGGTCTCAGATGGCTCGACCTCTCTTATTTAGGCACATTTCAGGTATTTGGGAGGGTTTCATTTCTCTGATTCTCTTCCTAGATTCTAAAATCCACAAGATCAACCAATGCATGTTTTTGTAAACTTTGCATCCTTTCTCTGTCCTCAGCATCTAGCCCAGTGTGCTTGGTAGGCACAGTGTTGGCAGAAGTGTTTGGAATGAAAGAGTAAAATTATGCATTTGGGAATACATATATGAACTTGTAGGTTTACATACCTGGATCTGAGTATGGGCTTTAATTATTTACCATCCTCCATTCAGGTGCCAAATCCATCTTCCTAAAGCACAGGTCTGACAGCTAGGTGGTACAGTGGAGAGAGTGTCAGACCTGGAGTCAGGAAGACTCAACTTCCCAAGTTCAAATCTGGCCTCAGAGACTTACTAGCTCGGTGACCCTGGGCAAGTCACTTCCCCTCTTTGCCTCAGTTTCCTCATGAGCTGGAGAAGGAGATGGCAAACCACTCCAGAACCTATGACAAGAAAACCCCAAATGGAGTCACAAACGGTCAGACAGGATGAAAATGATTGGTCCAACCATGTCAGTCCCCCTTCTCAATATTCTATTGGCTCCCTATTACCTCTGGAATCAAATATAAAACCTTCTATTTCATTTTTTAAACCCTTCACAGTATCACCTTCTTCTACCTTTATTTGACTTCCCTCCAAGTACTTTACTCTCTCTGGACATTCCTCAAACATAACTGTCTGCCTCCAGACATGCCTCTGCCTCAGCTATCTCCCCTGCCTGGAATGCTCTGGCTCCTCATCTCTACAGTGTCACTGCCTTTCTTCAGGGCTCAGCTGAGGTCCTGCCTTCTTCAGGAGGCCTGGCTTGGCCTCTGCTCTCCCTTCAGTGCCTTCTGTCTAAGATCAGAACCATTTGTTCCAACAGCTCTGAAGCGGGCTGAAGCAGGTGCTGTGGAGTGCTTAGAGCTTGCTCCAATGGGGAAGATGCCAGGGTCATCGCCTGCATCCTGAGCCAGGGCCACTCATCCTGGCTTTCGCCTTGCCACTGGGACAGACATTGAGGCAGATTCAGATTGTCATTCTACGTCACTAAAATGCAGGTCACGTGCAAGTCAAGACATCGTGATGCCATTGGTCCTCCTTGGAAGAAGGACCAACAACAACAACACCTCCCCTGATCTCTGCATATATCTGGCATGGATGGAATTATTTGTATTTGTCTCCCCCATTAAAATGGGAGGAACTCCTTGAAGGCAGTCTGTTTTTGTCTTTCTTTGACTTCCCAGTACTTAGTCCTTAATAAATGCTTATTGCTGATTCATTGAGACAGAAAGAGAGAGAGAGAGAGAGAGAGAGAGAGAGAGAGAGAGAGAGAGAGAGAGAGAGAGAGAGTGAGAAAGAGAGAGAGAGAGAGAGAGAGAGAGAGAGAGAGAGAGGCAGAGAGACAGAGAGAGAGAGAGAGAGAGAGAGAGAGAGAGAGAGAGAGAGAGAGAGAGAGAGAGAGAGAGAGAGAGGGAGAGGGAGAGGGAGAGGGAGAGGGAGAGAGAGAGAGAGAGAGAGAGAGAGAGAGAGAGAGAGAGAGAGAGAGAGAGAGAGAGAGAGAGAGACGGAGACAGAGACGGAGACAGAGAGAGGGAGACAGAGTCAGAGAGAGAGAGAGAGAGAGAGAGAGAGAGAGAGAGAGGCAGAGAGACAGAGAGAGAGGGAGAGAGACAGACAGACAGACAGACAGACAGAGAGAGAGAGAGAACTGCTAACAAGTAAAAGAAGACTGTATGAGAGGGGGAAAAAGTCACCATCATGATTCAGGTCATTAAGGAGGTATGATGATTCTGGGGAAGAGAGCTAGACCTGAATCTGAATGTGGGATGGGCAACTCATTACTATGCCCTTGGGCAAATCACTTAAATTCACTGGGTCTCAGTTTCCTTGTCTGTAAAATGAGGAGGCTGCACCAGGTGGAAGTCCCCTTGGAGTTCCAAATCTGTGATTCTAGGCACCCATGTGGATGATGAGCAAGGTCCCTCTAATTCTACCAGCTCTGAACCTTTGAGCCTAGACTACCTTGTGGAAAATGGCCAGGTCAAGAGGTGATGGAGAACAGTGGCAGATAATGTGGTTGAGAGCTGGGTCTAACTAGAGATGGAAGATCAATGAAGAGTCCAAGGCACAGTTTTGTATCTAAATGATGGAGCTCGTGGATGCCCATGAGTCAGATCCCGTGGCAAAGATGCCGGAGAAACATAGGCTCTCCCTCAAGTCAAACTCTAGTGAGTGAAGCATCCACCATAGAAAGGAGAGTTGCTGGGGGAAGACTGTCTAGCCCAAGCAGTAAGGATGACCACCCAGATGGCTCCTCAGCAGCTGTTTCCCCATAGAGTTCCCCCTGAAGGATCCGAGCTCCTCATCAGGGACAGATTTGCCTTGTTTTCCTGGAGCCTTGTCACTGTAGTATACTGTGACTGGAACCCATCCAAGCCCCTTTCCTGAAGGTGGGCGTGTTGTGCCTTCCATTTTTATAGACCAAATGGCTTCTCAATAATTCATCATCTGTGTGATGTAGAAAATGAGCCATAAAATCTTATAAATTTCTTTCTTCCAGGATCAAGGGGAAAAGGAAATAAAGGCAATTGGAAAAAAATAATAACGAGGCTATTTCTATTCAAAATACCTCTATCCTGGGGTTATACTCAGTCCTGATTTCAATTTTCTCTTGGAATTGAGCTGCTTCCCCTGCACTATAGAGCTGAGTATCTCCATAGATGCTGGCATATTTGAAAAATGAGAGGCAAAACCCAGAGCTATGCATATTCCCATCTGAAGGGAAAATAGTTGAGGGTTTATGGTGGTCACGCAGAGGACAATCCAGCTTCAGGTAAATTCCTAAAGCGGCAGGGTTGCTGGTGAGGTAGCTGGGTGGCTCAGTGGATTGAGAGCAAGGCCTTGAGATGGGAGGTCCTGGGTTCAAATGTAACCTCAAACAATTCCTATCTGTGTGACCCTAGATAAGTCACTTAACTTCCATTACCTAAGCCTTACCTCTCTTCTGCCTTGGAACTGATACACATTATTGATTCTAAGAAGATAAGGGTTTAAAAAGGAAGGGTGAGGGGTTGACTCTGCCTTCTTCTTACAGAATAGTTCCCAGGATCATCCTGGAGGAGGGTTTACACACAGCATCCCAGGTATTTTATGGAGAAAAAATACAGGCACTTGGGCAAGAAGAGGCCCATCCCCTCTGGATGCTGACTCTCCAGGATGAAGCCCTATTTGCCCCCTGCTCTAGCCCTAATGGAAAAATAATACAGTGTGTTGGCTCCTTGGCAGATGAATTTAGTCCGATTTTGTGCTGTTGAGTAAATGACATTTTTGCACCAGGATCTCCAGTGTGCACCATGTTCTTAACAACATTTATTTCCTCTTAAAATCGAAAAAGAATATTTGGAAAAGTTATTGTAATTCTTTTAAAAGCCATACAGAAGTTATTCATGAGGAAAGGGGAGAATTCAGTGCCGTACTGCACATCCAGATCCTCCTATTTGAACCCAAACGTTCCTGGGGCAAAAGGGCCCCAGAAGCTATGGGGGCCAGTTTATTAGACACAGTGGTCCCAAGCAAGAAACCCCAGGAAACCAAGCTCCTCACCAGCTAGATTTTATAAGAATCTATTTCTGGGATGTAGTTCATTCACACATCTGGGCTTTCTTTTTCCCCCTGGAGATGTTTTAATGCTGGATGTAGGTGTGTGTGTGTGTGTGTGTGTGTGTGTGTGTGTGTGTGTGTGTGTGTGTGTGTGTGTGTGTGTCTGTCTGTCTGTCTGTCTGTCTGTCTCACTTTAAAGCAGAAAAATGAGTTCTGGGCATAGAGGTTAGGAGTGTCTTCAGTTATATATCTCCAACAATTTCCTTAAACAGGGTGTTCTATATCCTCCATCTCAGCCTCCTCAGAAGCACCAAACTAGCCAATCCAGATCTTACCTCCCTCCTTCCTTCTTTCCTCCCTCCCTCCTTCCCTCCCTGCCCCTTCCTTCCTTCCTTCCTTCCTTCCTTCCTTCCTTCCTTCCTTCCTTCCTTCCTTCCTTCCTTCCTTCCTTCCTTCCTTCCTTTCTCTCTTCTCCCTCTCTAATTCTTTCTCTTTTCCCTTTCTTCCTTTCTCTCTTTCTCTCCTCTCTTTCTTTTCTTTCTTTCCTTTCTTCTCTACTTTCCAGCTTAGAAACAATATTGTGTATTGGTTCCAAGGAAGAAGAGTGGTCAAGGCCAGTCCATGAGGGTTGAGTGACTTAACCAGGACCTCCAGTAGGAAATATCTGAGGTCCCATTTGAACCCCGAGGGCCCGGCTCTGAATCCCCTGGGCCACCTAGCTGCCCAAGCTCCATTTATTTCTAATTCATACCTGCCCTCTCTATTTATCAGGTTTATTGCACATTATCCTTCTCCCCACCCCCACTTCTACCCCCAGGGTCCAGTCGGTCACACCAGCCTTCTTTCAGAGCCCAGGAGGCCTTTCTCCAGCTATATTTGCATATGAAAAGGCCAGGAAGTGGGGCGGATGGGGAGGGGGCTGAAGCTTGGCTTCTGCTCCTTTCTCTCTCCATTCACCGATGCATTACCGTAAAATCCTCGAGGATATTTTGCTTTTCTTACTGCAGCCCTGGAAGCAGAACCCTGAAGACCTGAGTTCAAACGGCCGGACACTTCCTGGCTGTGTGACCCTGGACAAGTCCGTTGCTCTCTCAGTTTCTTCCTTGCATCTATAAAATGAGGAGACTGGCATCCCCTGATTCCCCAGGTTGTTGGAAAATCAATGTGGTGAAAGTTATAAAGCGCTTTGCAACCTTAACGATAAATATATAAATGGCTAGCGATTATTACCATTGTTCGGCAGTCGGTAAATGCTTGATGAATGAATGAATGAATGAATGAATGGAATGAATGAATGAATGAATGAATGAATGAAGTTACACCCCCTTAAGCCACGCTTTATTTGGCTTGGGTTGGGGTTGTTTTTTGTCTCTGCACTGGGGAGCAATGAGGATGGAAGGCCCTGCTTCCTACCCAAATCAGACGCGCTGGACTTAAAATCTGTGATGGGGAAGAAATCTGGCCTAGCTCCTCAAAAGTTAATGAATAAAGAGGATTCCTCCTCTCTGGGACTGCAGATCCCGTTTCCCCTCGAGCTGTTTGCTTGGTCGGAAGGACACTGAGAGATCGCCAGCGGCCCCGCGCAGAGATCCGGGTCTCGGAAGGAGAAAAGGCTCTGGAGCGGGGCCGGCTCACCAATGGGCTGTTTACCTTGGCCCGGCCGCCCTCCGTCTCCGGGCTAAAAAATGCCCTCAGCCCTCTCCAGGCAGACAGACGCTGGCACCCACTTCAAATCCAAGTCTGAGTGTTGACGGTCTCCGAGAAGAGAAGGAATCTTTCCGGCAGCTGCGGCCGCAGGTTGGGCAAGAGAATGGCCCGCCCGGGATCGAGGGCCAGACCAGAGCAGAGCGTCTGGGCGGGAGCCCCCGGGCTCGTCTCTGCCAGTGCCAGGAACATCTCCCTCCCGGCTCTCATTTATTAAGCACCACCTGGATGCCCCGGGGCGGTGCCAGGCACTGCAAGGGGAGGGGAGGGGACTGCCCATTGCATTCTATCGGAAATAGAGAAGAGATAGGAATTCAATACAAAGGAATCTGAGAGGGAGAATTAGCTCTTTGAGGCAGACACTGGCCCTCTGGGGGCTCCAAGAAGGCCTTGTGGGGCAGGTGGTGCGTCCACAGAGCCTTGAAGAGAGCTCCCGGCTTCAAGAGGTGGAGGTGGGGAGGAATAATAAGAAAAAGAAGAGCTATAATCCTTTCTCTGTTCCAGTCACTGTGGCTTTTCCAAGCATTTGATCCTTTTTATTTTTTTAACCTTTACCATCCATCTTGGAATCAATAGTGTATAATGGTTCCAAGGCAGAAGAGCGGTAAAGGCTAGGCTATGGGGGTGAAGTGAATCCCCCAGGGTCACCCAGCTAGGGAGCGTCTGATGCCAGATTGGAACCGGGACCTCCCCTCTCTGACCCCTTCTCTCCATCCACTGAGCAGCCCAGCTTGCCCTCCTAATCATTTGATCCTTCCAACAACGCTGGGAGGGAGGAGCTGTTATTAACCCATTCTACAAAGGAGACAAACAGAGGTTTAACTTGTCTCGGGTCGCACAGGAAATGTCAGGCAATGGTTTGGATTTTCGTTTCTGCCCTTTATCGCTTGGACCACCCTGAAGGGCAGCTTTGGAAGCCAGAGAAGGCAGTAAAGAAAGAGTTGGACTTGGAGTCCAAAAGGCTTCCTGTCAAATCCTGCCTTGGATTTACTGGCAGGGAAGTCGGAGTCCTGACAAGGTTCACCGTGACTATAATGAATCGCAACAAAAAAAGAAAAAATGAGCCTCCAACAATTATAACAAAAACAGGACTAGCCTGTACTAATAGGTGAGATCCAGAGACGTAGCCAAGGGGAGAGTCTAGAATCTGCTGTTGTTTGCAGATCTCTACCAGGAACTTTACTTTGGCCAATGAAGTGAGCCGCTGCAGATAAATCTTGAATGTCCCTAGAAATGGTGCCCAAGTGCCGAACTCCAAGAAGGCGGGCTCTCAGCTTAGGTCTGGAGAGTTTTTCATTAGATTCATTAAAAGGAAATGGAGCGACACCAATTTGAACAAGTCTATCATCACCTCTTAATGAGGGGCAAATTCTTATAGCTTCTGATTCATCCCCTACATCCCCTTCTGATTCATCAAACTACAACATAGGTGGCTCAAGGAGACCCACTTTGCAGGCTGAGTCCTTGTTCTTGAACAACAAAAGCCATTGACATATTTCTAGCCAATTGGTCAACAGAGTTGGCATGATGAATCTCAGGCTGCAAAAGTTGAAGAAATCAGCAAACTTGCTAATAAAATCAGAGAGGCATCCCTATACATCTACATATGTCCTGCTAAGTGACTATGACATAGAGTTTTGGGAAAAGAACCAGATCTGGAGTCATAGGACCTGGGTTCAAATCCTACCTCTAATATTTTGATCTGTTTCTATACTTGGGCAAATTCCGAAATCTCCTTGGACCTCAGTTTCTTTAGGTCTAAAATGGGGGTGGCGGGGTTTCAGGTCCCTTGATGTTCTAAATTTCAAGAGTCTGAGATCTATGGACTCCATTAAGCTAGAGCATTAATGGCTGATAACTTTGAGAGCCTAAGTCAATAGGCATTTATTAAGTGCCTATCATGTGCCAGGCATTGGACTAAGCTTTAGGGATATGTGAAAGATAGCCCCTGCCCTCAAGGAGCTCACACTCTAAGAGGGGAGATCATAAGCAAACAAATACAGGATACCCTATATAGGATTTAGCCTGCACAGGACAAATAGAAAGTCATTAACAGAGAGAAGGCATGAGAGTTAAGAGGTCCAGGAATGGCTTCCAATTCAGGATGGGATTTTAGTTTGGACTTGAAGGAAGGGAAGTCAAAAGGCAGAGAGTGGAGAGAATGCTCCAGACTTGGAAGGAAAAGGCTGGAAAGGCATAGAGGGACCTAAAGGAGTAGGTCAGGAAGGGTTCTGACCCAAACAGGACTTTATTTGATTCCCAAGCAATAGGGAGCCCCTGGAGTTTAGTGAGTGACCTTCAGTGACAGCTGAATGGAGGATGGACTAGAGTGGGGAGAGCCTTGAGGTAGGCAGCCTCCCTCCCCCAGAAACTCTTGTCAATAGTCTAGGTAAGAGGAGAAAAGGGCTTGCCCATGGGTGGTGGCAGTGTCAGAGGAGAGAAGGAGATGCATTCAAGAGATGGTACAAAGGAGAAATTGACAGGCCTTGGCACCATGTTGAATATGAGGGTGAGAGGGAGGGATCCAGGGTAACAAGCAGGTTATCAGCCTGAGGGACTGGGAAGATGGTGGTAGCCCCTACAGTAATACAGTAGGCACGAGGAAGGGCTTAGGGGGAAAGATAATGAGGTCCATTTTGAACATATTTAGTTGAAGATGTCTCTTGAACATCCAGCTTGAGATGCCCAAAAGGCAGTCACAGAGAAGACACTGGACCTTAACACAGAGGATTATTTCTAAAGGAGGGAATCAAAGACCCAGGGAAAGCTGATGAGTAAGTTGTTTGTAGAACAGGGTGTCCTTTGTCACCCCTTCTAGCCCCATCATGTAGGAGCCTATCCCTCCCCCAAATCTTACCATATACAATTGATTCCTCATGTCCTATAATCTCTCCTCCTGATGCCATTATCCAGCTCAGGCTCTCATCCCCCCACTTGCCTGGACTATTACAATAACCTTCCCAGTTTTTCTCATTCTCATTCCCTCCCCTTCTTCAGTTCATGGCAGCTGCCAAACTGATACTCGGAAACCTCAGATCTCACCATGTTCCTCCTCTGTTTACAAAACATCCATGGCTCCTTCCTACCTACAGGATAAAATACCACCTCTGGATTCATCAGCCTTTAAAGCCATCCACGGTTTCAAGAAGGCCCTTAGAGTAACTCTTGTCTATTCCCCTCATTTTACAGATGAGGAACTGAGTTCGGGAGAGGTGAGTTTCCTTGGCTTACAGCCAGTCCAGAGGTGAGCCTCAGAGAGTTTAGCTAGATCAGAGTCCACACAGGTGGCAATTAGTAGAGCGGAATTTGAGCCTGGGTGCCACCCTCCCCCCCAATCCCAGGCTTTCTCCAGTGCCTTCCCTGGGAGCCAGCTCAGGGTTGTTAAAGCAGATGCCAGTGGATCACAGGTTTGGGCAATCTTAGTGATTACAATGTGCCCACTCTCCAAAGACCAGCCTAGTTAGATTAGGAGAGGCTCACCAACAGGTTGATACCCATTTTTGGCCAAGGCATCTCTCCATGCCCAGCCACTGAGTCATAGCAAGGCTGAGACCTGCTTTGGTTGAAGGAATGTCCACCCCAATCAACGATTGACAAGTATTTATTAAGCACCTGCTATGTGGGGCGGCTAGGTGGCACAGTGAATTAGAGTGCCAGACTTGGCAGATCCTGGAAGACATCTCCCTGAGTTCAAATCTGGCCTTAATCACTAGCTGTGTGATCCTGGGTGAGTCATTTAATCGTTTTCGCCTTAATTTCCTCACCTATAAAATGAGCTGGAGAAGGAGATGGCAAACCTCTCCAGGAATTTTGCCAAGAAAATCCCAGATGGGGTCCCAAAGAGTTGGGCAAAGAGCATGACTGAAGAACAACCAAACAACCAAGCAAAAACATCCTCTATCCTGGAGATACAAAGCTAAAAAGAAAACCATCCCTGCCCTCAAGGACATTGCATTCGGGGGACACATGTCACCTTGCACATCTGAGCAAAATATAGACAAAATCCACAGGCCATTTTTCAGGGGAGGCATTGACCTGTGGGGGAATAGGAAAGGTCTCCTGAAGAAGGTGGTGCTTGATCTGAGTCTTGAAGAAAGTCCTTGAGCTAGGGAAGGGATATTGGTAGGAAGTATCCAGTTAAGGATTGATCAAATCTTTTGCCACCATAATTTGCTGTAATATCATTCATTTCAAGTCCATGAACATGGGACCTACTATGTGCAAAACCCTGGAGGAGATGTGACATTGGGCTCAAAGGAGCATTGATATAGAATGCAAAGGGACTCCAGTGATGAACTAGTCCAGCCCCTTCACATAAGAGATGAAGAAATGGGAGCCCCAAAGAAGGGAATCACCCAAGAGTCAAACTTGGATCTTTGAGGCCACATCACTCTGTTTCCTTTTTTCTTCCCCTTCCCTCCAACAAGAGTTTCTAGAAAAACAATTAGATTCAATTAATTTAAACTAGCGTTTGAATGACTGACAGCCCCTTCGCTTAGCCCAGATCTTTTCTCTCTCTCTTTTAAAGAGGTTTTTGTGACTTCAGTACTCCTCTTCTTAGGGAAAATATAGACCAGGTAACAGAAGGGGGCGAACATTGCCAGACAGGATGGAGAAGGCCACTTGGGGACAATGGATCCAGCCAGTTCTGTCCAGCAGACTGCATCCAGAACCAACTTCTTTCTACTAGGATTGACTTTCATGGCATTTTTCATTCCTCCTCTTGTGACCCTGCAAATGCTCTAAAAAACTCCCAAGGTTGTTTTTTCTTTCCTCCAGTCTTCCCAGGGTAATAATTTTTCTGGCTGCAGCCTCAGTGGTTTGAAGAGGATGGGAGGGGTGGAACAACAGGAACAGAGATGGCTATCTGCCTCCGTGGGTGCTTTGTAGGTTCCTAAATTTAGTCATTTGCATCTCACCTTTTAAGTAGGCCAGCCTGCTGTCTTTTAATGGCGAAGTGTTGATTCTGCTCAGTCTGGCAGGCCTGTGTGTGTGCATTCCCTTCTTGGCACAAGCCAGACAGATGATGGCATTGTGGGATTGTATCCCACAGGAAGCATCAAGAACCTCAGGGCTGGACAAAGGAGCAGGTGGGAGAAGGCAGAGACAATGGAAAGAAGCAAGGGTGGGTGGAAATTAGCTCCAGTCAAGGAATTGGACAATGGGAACTGGGCCCTCCCCAAATCTGGGGCCATTCTCACCAGTTTTATCTCCTCAGAGTATCTGATGAGCTGGTGGTACAGTGGGAAGAGCCCTGGAAGCCTCTGAAAGCCCTCTGTAGTTTCTCAACCTCAATTTGGCTTCTTCCTCCTCCTCCTCCTCCTCCTCCTCCTCCTCCTCCTCTTTCTCTTGCTCTTTTTCCTCCTCCTCCCTTCCTCTTCTTCCTCCTCCTTCCCTCTTCCTTTTCTTCCTCCTCTTCTTCCTTCTTTTCCTCCTTTCTCCTCCTCCTCTTCTTCCTCCTCCTCCTCCCTTCCTCTTCTTCCTCCTCCTTCCCTCTTCCTTTTCTTCCTCCTCTTCTTCCTTCTTTTCCTCCTTTCTCTTCCTCCTCTTCTTCCTCCTCCCTTCCTCTTCTTCCTCCTCCTTCCCTCTTCCTTTTCTTCCTCCTCTTCTTCCTTCTTTTCCTCCTTTCTCCTCCTCCTCTTCTTCCTCCTCCTTCCCCTCTTCCTTTTCTTCCTCCTCTTCTTCCTTCTTTTCCTCCTACTTTTCCTCCTCTTTCTCCTCCTCCTTTTCTTCCTCCCCCATCCTATATCCAGAAAGGTGAAAACAGAGTTCTTTTCAGGATGGGAAGTATCTGCTTAGCCATACACTTGCCCATCAATACATCCCATAGGGTTACAGGTACATCAAGGATGCACTGAGTCCAAGCTCCTCATTTTCCAGTTGAAGAAACTGGGATTCAGAGAAGTGAAATAAATCAGTTCCAATGACTTCCCATCAGAGCACGTCTATTAATAAATTGATTTTTTGAAGTTTAATTTGGTCAAAGCCTTTAAAAAATGTCTTTGAAAAAGAGCTACCCACCCCTCTGTTAGGTTTGGTTTTACTGAATTCGCATATATTTGTGTTAGTTGGTTTGTTTCCAAATGTTTATAGTTCAGGGGCAGCTAAGTATCTTGGGTGGAAAGAGCACTAGGTCTGGAGAAAGGAGAGGTCCTGGGTTCAAATATGACCTCAGATACTTCCTAGCTAGGTGACCTGGGCAAGTCGTTTAACCCCCATTGCTAGCCCTTATTGATCTTCCGCCTTGGAATTGATACTTAATATTGATTTCCATACAGAAGGTGAGAGTTTGTTTCTTTTCATGGACATGGTTCACTATCACTTAAATTATTGACTTAAATCTGGAAGGGACCTTAGAAGCCCTCTGATCCTACTTCCTCATTTTGCAGATGAGGAAACTGAACTCTGAAGATGAATGACTTATCCAAGGTCACACAGACAGTAAATGATGGAAGTGGAAGTTGGAACAAGACTAAAACAACTAGTGATGCAGGTGATGGAAACTTTATGAAACAATAACTTAGTTCTTTTAAAATACAGTTGGGGGATGTCCAAAAGAACAAAGGAATACTCTGTTGGAGGGGGGAGAGGGGAATGGGAATGGAATCTCCCATCCTGCCTGCATGGACAGAGCATGAAATGCTTACTGATGATGATGTAGCATACACTAAAAATGTGTATTTTCTTTTTTAATGAGACCCATGGAAGACAGAGGAAACATTAAAAATCCTTAGGGATACTTGGTGTTCTAAAAAAAATCAGAATCTTCTGATAGAACTAGAACTCAGGACACAAGATGCTAGATCAAAGAGGTTTGGTTATTTTGGATCAAGACTCAAGTGGTGGCAAAATACAGTGCTGGACCTGGAATCAGGAAGATCTGAGTTCAAATATTGCCTCAAATCCTTGTTAGCTGTGTCATTCTGGGAAAGTCACAGTTTTTTCAACTGTAAAATGAAGTTAATAACAGCTTTTTCCTCCCAGGATTGTTGTGAGGACCAACTGAGATGATCTTTGTAAAGCACTTGACACAGAGTAAATAAGTGCTATTGTTACTGGTTGGTGATGTCTCCACTGTTGGTGACTGACCCTGTGGACCACAGCACACCAATACTTTGCAGGGGGTTTTCTTGGCAAAGATACCGGAGAGGTTTGCCATTTCACATGGAAGAAGTGCTGCCCAAATGCCCATTTTCTTCCCCTTCCCTTGTTGGTTGTTGATTTAGTTGTATATATCCCATTTCTAAGTTATGACACTGAACATTTCAAAATACCTCCAGAAGGCTGGAAACCTCTGAAGGTTTGGGAATTTCTGTGTTGCTGAACTGAGCACTCGAGGTCCTGTAATCCCCAGAACCTGCCTAGCCTCAGGCAGACGGGGCTATTTTTCAGGATCTCACCCTCTGGAGGGGTTCACTTTACTGGGTCAGAGCTCCCCCTACACAGTGCTTCTCCGTCACAGTCTCTTCTGAAGGCCAGGCTGCCCCATCTCCCAGAATGGCCATGCTTGTGGTCAGCTGGTGATGGGGGACATTACGGTGCCTCCCCCCCCCCAAGGCTTCCCCTCACACCCCACTGGACAGTCCTCTGGACCTCCATCACCCTCTGACAGTTACCTCTGTAGGTGAAAAAGATCCCTAGACAGCTCTGCCTGTTGAAGGCAAAATGTTGTTCTTCAGTCAGTCCAACTCTTTGTGACCCCATTTGGGGTTTTCTTGGCAGACATTCTGGAGGGGTTGGCCATTTCCTTCTCCAACTCATTTTACAGATGAGGAAACTGAGGCAAATAGGGTAAAGTGACTTGCCCAGGGTAATGTGTCTTTGGTCAGATTTGAACTCAGAAAGATGAACCTTCTTGATGCTATATTACCTAGCTAGCTGCCCAAGAGCTCCAGGTAAAATGAATGCATCAAGCCAAACCACAGACAAATGCCTTGCAGATAGGACAGATTTAAAAAAAAAAAATTAAACTGAAATCTAGAAAGGTAGAAAAGCAGATTTTAAGAAAGTGGATAAGAATGAAAGCTGGGGAAGGTGCAAACTTGTTATTCCCTCTCCAACCCCCAGAAAATTTAATTTATTCATGCCTGCTGCTTACAATTCCTCCTCAACTCTTAGTCATTTTTCACTCTCAGAGGAAGACTGAAGTCTGTTCTCCAGCAGCGTGAGAGGAGGCACTGGCGGTCTGGCTGCACAGGGTCCAGAATCCAACCACTTGAACTCATGCCCCCTTATAACAAAGGAACATCAGGAAACATCCAAATAATAAAACAGGGAGCAAAGGAAGCCGGGGCCGCCAAACGCTGGCCAGCCCTTCTTTGGATCTTCCAAATCATTCCAGTCTAACAGGTTTTTCAACATGAGTTCAGGATAGGGATTAAAATGTATGAACCAAAGATCCAAAAATATCTTGGCATGTTCTCTGCACCCTCGTGTGCTTGACCTTCATTGCTCAGTGCTCTCCAATTAGGTCGGGGCCAAAGCATGGGGCTACCGCATCCAAGATGGCGGGGGCTGGATGGGACCAATTGGCAGTCAAGGGCAACATTCATTCATCTTCACATCCTGTCCAGGAGAGGCAAAGCCCCAGGAGAGCCAGAGCTTGGGGATGTGGTGGTTTACATGACCGACATATTTGGGGACCTGTGACCAGCCCCAGTGGGGAGACCAGACTTTGTGCCAGAGTCCGAGAATAGGAGAGATGTCCAGATGATGGACTGGCTTTTTATTCTCCCCTTAATTTGTCATAGAAAAGATCAGCTACAGCCTTCCGAGAGGAGGATTGCCCTTGCTGTCTGTGTGATGACCCGGGAACTTTTAAGTACGAGATCCCAAACCTTTTGGCTATGACTTATTCACCCACGTTCACTGGTTTGTTTGGTTTTTTTTTTTTAACACTTACTAAATAGCCTTAGACCAGTTGACTCTCAATTAGATTCTCCAAAGAAAAACCAAATCATTCTCTTCATTTTTTCTTTTACCTCCTCCAAGCCACTTGCCCCACGTGTGATTTTTCCATAGTTTTCGAATGTGTTGAGACCTGGATGAGAACCGAAGAATGAATATTTCCCTTCCCAAGCCAGTGGTCTCTCTTGGGCCACTATGGCAGGTATTCAACAGGTTTCCAGCTTAAATGGGGGAAATGGATGAAAAATACCCAGAGTTATGGGAAATGCCTTGAGTCAATGAATACCAAGAAAATCTCAGTCTTTGCTCTGGATTCCAAGTAGCTCCAGTGAGTCCTGGTGCTGTGGCCACTCAAATGGCCCCTGGCTCTGGCGTTGTGTTGAGTGAAGAGAACCAGCATTCAGTGTCCATTATGTGCCAAGCACTTTATTTATAAATACCACGTTTGATCCCTAACAACCCTGGAAGGTAGGTGCTATGATCACCCACATTTTACAGATGAGGATACTGAGGCACAGGTTGTATATGTGACTTGCCCAGTCATATGTATCTGAGACTGGATTTGAACTTGAGGCTTCCTGACTCCAGCCCAGTACTTTATCCACTGGACCATTCAATGACTGAGTGACTTACTCTCAAAGGCTTGATCTTATCGGTGACAGACATTCCAACTAGTTCTCCAGAATCCAGTTGTGACCCCAGTTAATTCTCAGGTTCTTACTTGTTTACTACTACTAATAAATTAATTTAAAATAATAGCTAGCATTATAATAGCATTTCTAGATAAGAGCCACAGCTCTAAGTAATAATATTTATATTATTTATAATAGCATTATAAATAAAGTAGCAATATATTATATAATATATAATAACTACCATTCCAAATAATATTTATAGTATGTATAGCATTTAAAATAAAATAGCAATATTTTATATATGATAGCCAGCATTCTAAGTAATAGCATTTATATAATTTATAATAATATTATAATTTATAATAGCATTATAAATAGCAATATATCCTATAATATATGATAGCATTTTAAGTAATACCATTTATTTGATTTATAATATTATAAGTTATAGCATTATAAATAAAATAAAATAGCAATGTATCATATAATATGTAATAGCTAATATTCCAAATAATATTTATAGAATTTATAATAGCATTATAAATACAATTTTAATATATTATATAATATATAATAGCATTTTAAGTAATGGCAATTATATAATTTATAATATTATAATTTATAATAGCATTATAAATAAAATAGCAATGTATCATATAATATATAATAGCTAACATTCCAAATAATATTTATAGTATGTATAATAGCATTTAAAATAAAATAGAAATATTTTATGTATTATAGCCAGCATTCTAAGTAATAGCATTTATTTGATTTACAAAATTATAATTTATAATAGGATTATAAATAAAATAGCAATGTATCATATAATATATATTAGCTAACATTTCAAATAATATTTATAGAATTTATAATAGCATTATAAATAAAATGTCAATATATTATATAAGATAGCATTCTAACTAATAGCACTTATATGATTTATAATAATATAATTTATAATGGCACTATAAACAAAATAGCCATCTATTATATTATATATATAATATCCAGCATTATAAATAATAATGTTCATATTATTTTAATAGCATTATAAATAAAAGAGCAGGATGCAATATATAATCATAGCTAGCATTATAAATAATAACTAACAGAATAATAGCATTTATATCATATTTTAAAGTTTGAAAAGTGCTTTCTATATGTAAAATTGTTTGGGAAACTGAGGCAAGCAGGATAACGTGATTTGCCCACTAAGGTCATACTAAGAAGTATATGAGGCTGAATTTGAACTCAGGACTTCCTGTTGCCAGATCCTGCCCCTCTTTCCACTGGACTACCTGACTACCTGTATGCAATTGATAAGCACAGACTAATGGAAGGTCTGGGGGACATTTGGATGGATTGGAGGCGTTATGAGGCAGACAGAACTTCCTCCACTCAATAGAGACTGGGGGGGATGGGGATTGGAGGTGGGAGAGATTGGGGAGCCTTGTTTCTCCTACCTATCAGAATTTCTGTTCTTCCCATAAGTTCCTAAGCAAGTTTTGAAAAATCATTGACTTTCCCTCCTAGAGAGTTCTTGAGCAGGATGCCCAAGGGGAAACTCAGGAGTGCAGCCATTCCTTTAAGTAGGACACTGGGACAAAATGTGAAGGCTGTCATTGAACCCAGATGGAGCCCGAGCTGCCTGCTGGGTGCCCTGCTACAGAGACTCCAAACCCAAGGGCAGGAGGGCAGCTGCTCAGCAGTCCTTGTTCCTTTGCTCTAATCAGACTGAACTAACCAACATTAAGTCCAAGGCCATGTGGCAGATGCTGGAAATACACAGAAGAAAAAAGATGGCGCCCCTTTCCCTTCGCCAGGGTGTATCGTGGATAGAGAAAAATGGAATTCAGGGGCAGCTCGAAGCCTGGGAGGTTTTGGCTGGCCTCAACTTCATGTGAAAGCAGGAAACAAACCCAAATCATTGAGACTTTCGGACATGGGCTGGTAGGGACGTCAGCCAGGCTCACTTAATTCTGTTGGCCCCAGTTTCCTCCTCTGGTGAACAGGGAGAGCAGCGGCTCCTACTTCCAGAGTCATTGCAAGAGTCACACGAGCTAATACTTATCAAGCCCTGGGCAAACCTGAAACCACTCTGTAAACACTCGTTACTCGGGCTTATTTTTTGTCCCCCCCCCCCCAACTTTCCTTGGGATGACAGGACAGAAGGGAAACCACTCAGATTTCTGCAGACTGTTGAAAGGTAGCCTTGAAATTATGTAGGAAGATGTGGAGAACGCAGGACTCAGGAACAGACTGGAGCCAGAAAGGGACTTGTTTAGAGCCCCCAAAGTGGCTTCCTAACTTTAAGTCAAATAGAGGCTGGGGAAAAGATGAGGCTGAAAGCAGAACAAATTGGCTTCAGAAGACAAACTAAATACTGGTAGACTCTAATTGGCCAACCAGCTGTCTAAAGAGAGGTTGACCTCCTTCCTGATGTAATGTAGGACTGTTCTCTAGCCAGATAAATAGATGTGTGAGAGCCTCATCATTCTAAAGGAGCCAAACCTTACTTAGCCTCTGGGCTCTCACCCCAGGGATGGCAGAGCTCATTACTCTTCTTGTGGAGAAGAGAAGAGGAGATGCTCCAGTTAAAGACCCAAGCTGAAGCCCAGCAGGATGACTTCACCAAACATCCATCAGCATCTCTTCAGCATCACAGGTGTGTGTCTGTGTGTGCACATGCGCATATATGTGTTCCTCTGCCCCCAAGTATGTGCCCTGAATTAATGTCCTACTGTGTGGGTCCTATGTCTATCCACTGGTGGTGGATGATGTAGCTGTAGGAAAAGACTTCCCAGTCTATAGAATTCAGTTATTTCCTTTGCTTTGAATGGTTTTATGCTGACTGATCATTAAAAGGAAGCACATTGGTGGGGGCTTTTGAGCTCTGGTTTTAGCAGATGCACTCCCAAAAATACTGAACTTGTTGGGAGTGGGGTTAACACATGAGAGGGGGGCAATGCTCTCCTTAAGATAGATGTGAACCCTGGAATCACCTTCTGTCTTTCCCCACTTCACCCAGCTCTTAGCAGGCTTAGCATCATTGACACTTATATTCCTCCTCTTTACACAAAGCCTTTCCCAGTCCTGTCACTTCTTAGTGTTCTTTTCCCTTGAAAGGACTTCATGTACACTTTTTTTCTTTTGCATCTATTTATCTGTGTAAATGTAAGATGGAGAAGATTCAGAGGACTCATCCTATATCCCTGTTCCCCTTGATCAGCAGGTTACACAACTTGTGCTTAGTCAGAACTTTTGGAAGGAAGGAAGGAAGGAAGGAAGGAAGGAAGGAAGGAGAAGGAAGGAAGGAAGGAAGGAAGGAAGGAAGAAAGAAAGAAAGAAAGAAAGAAAGAAAGAAAGAAAGAAAGAAAGAAAGAAAGAAAGAAAGAAAGAAAGAAAGAAAGAAAGAAAGAAAGAAAGAAGGAAAGAAGGAAAGAAGGAAAGAAGGAAAGAAGGAAAGAAGGAAAGAAGAAGAAAGAAGGAAAGAAAGAAAGGAAGAAAGAAAGAAAGAAAGAAAGAAAGAAAGAAAGAAAGAAAGAAAGAAAGAAAGGAAGGAAGGAAGGAAGGAAGGAAGGAAGGAAGGAAGGAAGGAAGGAAGGAAGGAAGGAAGGAAGGAAGGAAGGAAGGAAGGAAGGAAGAAAGGAAGAAAGAAAGAAAGAAAGAAAGAAAGAAAGAAAGAAAGAAAGAAAGAAAGAAAGAAAGAAAGAGAGAGAGAGAGAGAGAAAGGAAGGAAGGAAGGAAGGAAGGCAGGCAGGCAAAGAGTCCCAAACAAGGTATTCTTGGGAAATTAGAGGAGAGAGAAAATGCACTGAACTAAGTCAAAGAAACCTTTGAAGGGCAGGTGGCAGCTGAGCCTCAAAGCTTTTTGGCAGGTTTAGACGAGGAGAGAGAGCATTTTAGGCACAGGTGATATCTGGTTCCAATGTATGGAAAAGGAAGATGGCATGGGGGTTTCAAAGTCCAGCTCCTAGATTTATTTCTGAGGGATTATGACAGAGTAGGAAAAGTCCTAGGGTTGGAGTCAGTTGAGATCTGGGTTCTATCTCTGCCTCTGAGTTATACTAGTTGTGTGATCTTGGGCAAACCATTGAACTTGACTTTGTTTCTTCATTTATAAAATGGGTATAAAAATAATTAAATCTAAACAGTGACTTCTAAGTTTTGTAAAGCATGATCTTTCATAACTCCCCTGTGATGGAGAGAGTTACACGTACTGTATTATTACCATTCCCACTTTACAGATGACGAAAAAGAGACTTTAGAAAAATGGTCCCACCAACTAGTGACCATCTGAGACAGGATTTGAATCTTGCTCTCCAAACCCCGGACTTACTATCCAATACTTTGTCGCCTATCACACTACCATGCCATTTTTAGGTGGGAAGAAGCTAATGCCACCTTTAATGACCAGAGAGGACCAGCCTTGGAATGAGGAAGATTTGAGTTCAAGTCTCCCCTCTTATACCTGACTGGGAGACCTTTGGGCACAGTGCCTGGCATATTAGATATTAAAAAATGTTTATTGATTGATTGCTTGGGCAAACTACTCTATCTCTCAGTACCTCCAGCCACTTTCTGACTATAAATTATAAAAAAGTTGCTTATCTAAATTCATGGAGGCAGTTTTCACACCAGAACTTCCTCAGACAATTGAAAGCACAGGATTTATGGATCTTTTTTTGTGTAAAAAAAAAAAAAGTGATCAAAGCAGCTGGGTGGTTCATTCAACTGAGAGCCAGGCCTAGAGATGGGAGGTCCTGAGTTCAAATCTAGCCTCAGATACTTCCTAGCTGTGTGATCCTGGACAAGTCCCTTAGCCCCCATGGCCTAGATCTTACTACTCTTCTGTCTTGGAACCAACACATAGTCCTGATTCTAAGATAAAAAGCTACGTCTAGCCCTCACCTCTAGGATGATTGTGAAGATCAGGCAAGATAATATGCATCGAGTGCCTCCTGGACCTGAAGATCGATGTTCCCCGGGACTGTTATTGATATTATTACTAATATGAACACCAAGCAAGGCCAGGTATTGAAGGGGAGCGTCGGCCCCTCCTCCCTCTGTCTTTGACTAACGCAGAATAGATAAGGCCAGGGTAGGCTTGCTAAGACAGAGAGCCCAACCAGCTTCCAACGGCATCAGGGAAGGAGCCTGGAACACAGAGGATGGGGTCTTAGCAACCTGGGAGAAATCCATTTCCCACTGTCGGAACAGACTCGATTCTTCCCCAGGGAGGGATGTGTCTTGGCTTGCAGTCGGTCACCATGGTAACCACCTGGAGCTCCTGCCTTCCCTGCAGTGATGTCCAAGACAACCTCAGCAGGAGCCACACAGAGCCGGGGCTTCGTGCCAGCTGGGATGCTCCAGCTCCTCCAGTCTTTGTGGAAAGTGAAGGCATTTGGAGAACGCTTTATTTTTCTGGGTTCCAGAAGAACAAAGATGTAAACCAGCAAAGCCGGCACAGAACCTGCACCGATTCCCCCCAAATGAAGCACTGTGACAACTGGTAAACGAGGACTCTCATCGTCTCCTGGGATGCGCCATCCCTGCACGGGGGGCATCTCGGGTTTTCCAGGGCTGTGCCAGGCTCTGGCGGATCTCACCCAGACGGAGAGGTTTCCAATAGGGCCCAGGGAAGGACTAGGCATTGGTTGTCCCAGAATCCGCCCAGTGAAGCTCTTCTGGAGGTAACTAATGCTCCAATTATTGTTAGGCTAGAGAGGGTTTAGGCAAGGGGGATCACAAGAGGTGATAAAGGGCCTGGAGTTCCTGCCATTCCACCAGATGGTGCCATCTTGGAATTAGAGGACCTCAGATAAAATCTTATCTCTGCTACTTACTAGAGGTTTGGCCTTGGGTAAGTCATTGCAAGTCTCCTGGCCTCACATCCTTCCTCTGTAAAATAAGGGAGTTGAGCTAAATAGCAGGTAGGGTCCTTTCTGGCCTTAAATCTATGATCCCAGGTTGGGCTGATTGCATATTCATCATTCAAAGGGCGAGATAATGTGTCTAGCAGAGGGCTAGTCTATCCTTTTCTCCCAACTAGACAATGGAGCCCTTTTGAATGACCAGTTTTCTCTTTATTATAGTTTTTAAATGAATAATTCTTAAAATTCTCTAGAAAAAGCATTTTTTGAAAACTATGACATTAGGATAACTAGATGGCTCAGCTCAGACATTTCCTAGTTGTGTGACCCTGAACAAGTCACTTCAACCTCATTTGCCTAACCCTCACCCCTCTTCTACCTCGGAACCAATACTCAGTACTAATTCCAAGATAGGCAGGGGTTAATAAAAAAAAAGGAAAAAAATATAACATTTAGGAAAAGTTACCCTATAGGATTATATTTAAGCTAGAAGGTCCTTTTGACTTTATTTATCAGATGAGGTAACTGAGCCCCACAAAGATCAAGAGCTTTGCCCAAGGTTATAGAGGAGGGAAAATAGCAAGACAGAATTTGAACCCAAGCCCTCTGATGCTAATGCCATGTCTAGAGTTATACAGTCAAAGCCTAGAGGTGCTGTCCATCACCCTTGGAACAGAAGCAGCGGCATAGGGAAGGGATAGGGTAGAGAGGATTGGAAATGGCAAAGCCCTCCTGGGGGAAATGTAGAAATCTAGTTCTCCTGGAAAGTCCTCAGGTCACGTGGAGGAATAATAATGTAGAGGGGCAGCCTCAAGCTGGCATCAATCAGACTGACTCAACCCCAGATCCTAAATGATCACGGGATTTAGAGCTCAAAGCAGCCCCAGGGATTGTCTGGTCCAGCCTCCCTCTTTCAGAGATGAAGACAATATGGCGCCCGGGAGAGTGGATGGAACTTGTCTAGAATCACATAGGCCAGTATACATGTGCATCTAGCTCCCAGTGATATAGTTCTTGAACATCTACAAGGCATTGAGTATTTTATTAAGGTATTCTGTATTACATTAGACTATTTCATCCTTTCTACAACCCTAATCCAAGTACTAGTACCCCCAATAAGAAAACCGAGACAACAGTGACTTGTTTAAGGTGACATGACTAGCAGAGACCAGAATCAGGGTTTAAACCCCCAATTTTTTTATTCCAAGATCGGAGCCCTTTCTATCAAAAACTAGTATGAAATATATATGTATATATATATATATAATTTTTCTTTTTTATGTAATTTTTATTCTATTCTATGATATATAATATTATACACTCATATAAAGTTGAGCAAACATTATCTCATTGATATTGAGATAACAACTCTTGTTGGTAATTATTATCTCAGTTTTACAGAGGTGGAAACTGGGAGTTAAGGGGATTAGATGATTTGCTGAGGCCTCACGCCTAGTACATGAGGGATGGAAGAGTCAAAGTCCAGGATTCGAAGCTCAGCAGCCCGATCTTGACCCTCAAGGTTCCAAAGTGGGGTCCTCGGAGCTCCTAAGATCATTTCAGGGGACCCACAAGGTCAAAACTATTTTCATAATAATATGGAGTCATTTTCATTTCAACCACTGTAAATATAGACAGGTAGAAACTCACATCATGTAAAACTCCTTGGGGAGGAGTCCTTGAGAATTTCTAGCAAAAGAGCAGGATATAAACTAAACCCATACAAAGCATCCGCAGTTCTTTATATTACCAAAAAAAAGTGACTTGCCCAGGGTCACACAGCTAGGCTCTGAGACTCAAGTGTTTCCCGTCTCCAAGCCAAACACTATCCACTGAGCCACCTTGGTACCTCCAAACTCTCTGTTACTGCCTGAGATAGATCAGTACATCAATAGAATGGAGTAGGTGAACAATAGACAATAGTCAGTGACTATAGTAACCTCCTGCTTGATAAATACCAAGATCGAAGCTTTGGGGATAAGAACTCACTATCTGGTAAAAAATGTTGGGAAAACTAGAAAGCAATTCACTAGAAACTAGGTTTAGCCCAGTATGGCATGCCATTTACCAAGACAAAGTCAACATGGATTCATGACCTAGACATAAAGCATAAAGGGAGACATCATAAGCAGATGAGAAGAGCACTAAATGGATTACTATTAGATTTGTGGATCAGAAAAGAATTTAGGAATAAACAAGGGACAGAAAACATTGGGAGACGTCAAAGAGATCATTTTGATTATATTAAATTAAGAAGTTTGAGTAGAAGGAAAGCAGAAAATGGGAAGAAACTTTTCTAGCCAGATTTTTAAATAAAGACCGTATATCTCAAATCTATACAGAATTAAGTCAAATTTAGAAGACCGTGAATCATTCCCCAGTTGATAAATGATCAAAGAATATAAACAGGCACTTTTTGGAAGAAGAAATCAAAACTATGTATACTCATAACAAAAAATGCTCTCAACCATTATTGATTAGAGAAATGCAAGTTAAAATAACTCTGAGGTACCATCTTATCCCTATCAGATTGGTTACAGTGATAGAAGGAGTACATGACAAACGCTGGAGGAGATGTTGAAAAATTGGGATGCTAATATACTGCTGGTGGAACTATGAACTAATCCAACCATTTTGGAGAACAATCTGGAATTATACCCAAAGAATTAAAAACCTGTGGATACCCGTTGACCCCACTATTAGGTCTATTTCCTAAAAAAGGAAAAGAACCTATATGTTCTAAAATATTCATAACAGCTCTTTTTGGGGATTGGTAAAGAACTGGAAATTGAGGGGTTGTCCACCAATTGGGGAAAGGCTAAAACAGTTGTGGTATAGGATTGTGATGGACTACTACTGTGCCCAAAAAAATGGTGGACAGGTTAAGTTTGTTTTTTTTTTTAAACCCTTACCTTCCATCTTGGAGTCAATACTATGTATTGGCTCCAAGGCAGAAGAGTGGTAAGGGCTAGGCAATGGGGGTCAAGTGACTTGCCCAGGGTCACACAGCTGGGAAGTGGCTGAAGCCAGATTTGAACCTAGGACCTCCCATCTCTAGGACTGGTTCTCAATCCACTGAGCTACCCAGTTGCCCCTGGACAGGTTAAGTTTTAAAAAAACATAAAAAGTAGTCACGAAGATCAAGACGAGCAGAACCAAGAAAACACTGTCTAGGCAATAGCAATATTATTCAAAGAGTAACCATGAATGAATGATCTGAATATTCTTAGCTCAAAAGGATTTATGAAGGAAGAAGCTGTCTACCTCCAGAAAAAGAACTGATATATGAAGGTATGTATTGGATAGTTCTATATATATATATATATAAATTAATATAACATAGTAATATTATATTAATATCTAATTATAATAATATAGTAAAATATAGTAATAGTATATATATATATAGTAAAAAGGCAGAAATAAATCTCCAATATAGAAAGATCTTAGCATGGAAGAAAAGGTCTCAATGATGAATATGGTTGAAGGAATATATATACAGAACTATCCAATATTAATTAAAATTTATTAATGAAAATTAATTAAAAGAAGACCAGCATTTTGTATATATCTATTAAATGCTGGTCTTTTTTTAATGTGAGGTTGGGAGGGAGCTTAAAATATAACCTTAATTAATTAATTAACTCTGAAAAAAAAGAGTTTAAAAGGGCCCTGAGACTAAAACTTCTGTATTACGCCATGCTGGCCTTCTGTCGCTATATCTGGCGGAATAGCAGTAATGATAATAATAATATTTATACAGTGATTTAAGGTTTATAAAGAACCTTGCATACATTATTGAATCTGATTCTCAAAACCCACAGAGGCAGGCATTAATGCCAGCATCCACTGACTCCAATTGGCTATACTCCTTTACCCAACTGATTTATGAAATGAGCTCATTTGTAAGTGTATTTCCTACCTTCTGCTCATACTCCCCTCTCCAATGGTCCATTCTGGACCCAAGCAGCACCTCCCTTTTGTGTCTGTCTCTCTACATGTCTTCTTTCCAACCCATTTACCAATGGCCCTTAGGAATTGCTTGCTATGAGCCAGTCACTATGCTAGGGGCTAAGGATCCAAATCAAAAAGTAGACAGTCTTGCCCCCAAAGATTTGGCACAGAAAAGTCAATGTAGGAAATCCACTAAATCTCTGGATCCTGGCATTCCTTTGACTAACGGGGTGGAAAATTTCCCTTATGAATGGATTCTTCAAAACTATCTACAGCATCAAGGAAAGAGAGAAAGCAACTCTATCTTTATATCAAGACCTTCTATTATTTATAAAAAGCATCAAGGATTGTCTAAGGCTTTCTGAAGTAGGAATGGGAAATGGGAATAAGGATGGGAAGCAAATATTCATTTCAGGGAATCTAGAAGCCATTTACACACCACATTCAAGCATTTCTTTGCAAATGGGTTGACCTGAGGGTAAGGAATTTTTTGCAGACACTTGATGGAGGTTCTCTGTATGAGTACTTGATATTAAAAAAAGTAATTGATATATCCATTTCAATTCTCATGTTTGGTGGCAAAAGTGCCTTCAAACAGGTTTTTTATGTGGCAGTTTAGTATCTGCCCTAAGGAAAGGAAAAGAAAAAACCATGACACAAAGTTTATATGTCCAAACAAGTCCTCCTATTAGAGGATATTCCACCCATCTAAACTGGGCACCAAGAAGGCTGGAGCCTACATGGGGTTTGGGATTGGAGTGGGGCTGTGGTAGCTCCTGAGATGATACCGAAACCTCCCCTTTCATGCAAAATGAAGTTCCATCTTTAATATATATTAGATGTATGTCCCCTCCTTTGGGAGGAACAGATAGTTCTGAGATAATTGGTAAAGACCAAGATGTGTTAATAATAATGTTTTCTATAGTGTTTTAAAGTTTGAAAAGTACTTATTGTGCCCAGTTTTGTGGATAAGGAAACTGAGTCAGACCAAGGTTAGGTGATTTGCCCAGGGTCACTATAGCTAGTAAATGTATGAGGCTGAATTTTAACTCAAGACTTTTTGACACTAAGGTCAATGCTCTATCTACAACTCTTTGGGATTTTCTGAGTCTGGTAATTGGTTAAGAAAGATGAGAATCATAGGATTGGAATGTCCTACCATCTGCCCAATGCTGTCTAACAAGGGAGATATGGAGGATCTTATCTCTGAGCTTGGTTGCCATGGCACCATTTGGGCCCAAGTGGACCCTTCTATATGTAATTATAATTGGGAAGAGCTCCTTGGTTGGTTTAAGCACTGAAAACCGAAGAATGTGAAGAGTAATCAAAACTATATAAATTTACAGGATAGTCATCATTTAGCAAGGACGTGAGTTTTCTCAGGAAGAATCTCTGCCTCTAAATTGTCCAGTCATTGCTTGGAACATGGCCTTGGGCTTTCCTCCCAAGGATCCCAAGGATCATCTTCAATGAAGGGACTTCTAGCTTCTCCCTTAAGACCCTAATTACAAGCCCTTACTCAGAGATCTCTTCTATCCCTCTTTCTCAGACCAAAAGGAGGGAAAACAGCATCTTCCTCCCATTACTGAAAAAAAAAGTAATTCATTTCTTTAATTAATGTCATTAAAGAAGAAAAAAAATCAGGAAGTCACCCTACCCAGCAACAAAAGCCATTTCCCCAAAGCAGCAATTAAATTGCTAATAACTCATTATAACAAACTACTGCTGAAAACATTGGGTTTCGTTTCGTTTTGTTTTGTTCTTTTTTTAACCACATTTTATTAAGAACTGAAAAATCTGCCTGGGTTGGTGGAAGCTGAGGCTGAGACAATGTAGATTTATTCTCTATAAGAGGGTAGCGCGTTTAGACCTTTTACAAGCCAATCAAATCAATTCTTTGCCATCCTCTTGCCAACCATCTTTTAGTCAAATCATATGGAAATCTTTGGGGAAAATGCTCTCTGTATAGATTGGAGCAGGGGGGAACCATATTTATCCACCACACCAAGAAATTGGTGGCTCCAGGACAAAAAAAGGACTCCTGACCCAATATAGATGCCATCTGGACTCCAGGACCAAGGCAGGTGTCAGAGGTGCCGAAGAACTATTCATTTGAAGACAGAAAATCCGAATGTCTACTTGGGGCAGGGTTTTTATGGCCCTGGGCCCCAAAGCACAGAAATGAAAAGGCTTTGTTGGGATTTTACTGCTCTGTTTTCTTGGGTTTTTAGAAGGTTTCCTGTCCCTCCCTCCCCTTCCTTCCTGCTCCAGAAATGTTAAAAGTCTCAAATTGAAGGCTCTAGAGGAGTTGAAGAAACCAAACAGATGGAGAACTGGGTTTGAATTCAGCCTCAGATAGTTTACTAGCTGTGTGACCCTGGGCAAGTCATTTAACCTTTGCCTACCTCAGTTTCCTCATTTGTAAAATGGTGATTATAACAGCTCTTGCCTCCTAGGGTTGTTGTGAAGATGGAATGAGATCATATTTCTAAAGAGCTTTGCCAGCTTTGATGGGCTGTATCAGTGTCAGAAAGGTCATTATCCTGAGGAAATCAATTCTTCATACAACCAAAGGAAGGCAAGTTCTTTAAATGTACTCGTGCTGCTGATGGAAATGAAGGTCTTTTAAAAATATCTTTTCTGAGGGTGGTGAGATAGGTCAGGGGATTGAAGTCAGTCCTAGAGACTCCACAAAGAGAGAAAAGGATCTCCATGTATCTACCTCATTATATATAGATTTAAACCCTCACTTTCCATCGTAGAATCAATCCAGGTCAGAGGTAGGTCTTAGGATGCCAGGAATCATCACAACATCCTTAGAAGAGCTGCACAGCACCAGTACAGCAATTCCCAGCATCATAGAGAGGACTCTGCCCATTGCCCCAGAGAGATGAGGTTTGGAAATTCAGAAGTCAGAGACTTTGCTTTACAATTCTAAGTTATCTTCTTTGGCTAGCATGAAAGTTTCACAGGTTTCGTGGTTTCTAGTGACTATAGAAAGATGCAGATAGTCAATGAATCGGATTACAGCCAGAAGGGACCTTAAACGTCATCTAGTCCAACCCTCTCATTTAATTTTTCTTTTTAAATTTGGGACTTAGCAAAGAAACCAAAAACCCCCCAAACTCTGAAAATGCCCACATAAGAAGTAGGATATAATATATATTTGCACATAAACTGTGAATATTACATACTACTCAATTTTATTTAAGTATATAATAAATTCAAACTAATTTTTAAAGCTGTCTTGCTTACTTGTGTTTCCTTCTGATTCTTTAGTGAATTAAAAAATTGTTTCAATGCCCCCCTTTATATCTTCCTAACTTTTTTTTGAAGAGTGGATAATCTTGCTGTTTGCCTTCCTTTTCCTCCAATCTCTCCCTCTCCCAATCGAAACAAGCCAAACTGTGTATGTAGACCTGTGTAGTCTAACAAAGCAATTCCCCATTGGCCATACCCATAAATGTATGTATTATTCTACATCTTAAATCCATCGCCTCTCTTTCAGGAGACAGGTAACAGGAGGTCACTGATTTCAGATCAGAATTCTTCAATGTTTTCAAGTTGTTTATCTTTATAATGTTGTTACTGTAGAAATTGTTTTCTTGGTTCTGCTTATTTCATCTTGCATCAGTTCATACAATTCTTCAAAACTGTCTTTTTCAGCATTTTTTACAGTATAATAATTTTCCCTTAAATGCACATACCATGGTTTGTTCAGCCATTCTCCAGCTGATGGGCATCTCCTTCGTTTCCACTTCTTTACTATAATAATAAAAAAGGCTGCTAAAGACATTTTTGCTCAAATGGATCCTTTCCCTCTTTCTTTGGTCTCTGGAGTATATATATAGGTCTAGTAGTGATAGAGCTGTCAACTCCTTCATCCTTCATTTTATTGATGAAGCCACTGAGGCCCAAATGGAAGTGACTTGCACAAGATAAAACTAGTAGAATCATAGTTTTAAAAACAATTTGAAAGAGGAATAATCTAATCATTAGATCATAGATTTAGAATTGAAAGGGACCTTAGAAATCATCTAGTATTCAGGTTCTTGGGTACCAGGATCTTATTTTTAAATAAATAATCACACATATATATATATATACATATATATATATATATATATATATATATGCTTTTTATTTTTTATGCATTTACTAAGGAGTTTATAGATTTCACTAGATTGCCAAAGGGTCCTTGATACCAAAAAAAGGTCAATTTCTATTTTAGTCAAATGAACTCACTCTACAGATGTCTAGAATGAGACCAATAAAGGTTGATGTCTTTACAGATCACAAAATTTGAAAATTGGTAGACACCTCAACAGGCAGCTAGTCCATTATGGAAGGGATTTCTGCTATATGTCCAATGAATTATTGTCTCTGCTTGAAGACCTCCAACAAGGGAGAACCCACCACAACCAGATAGCATATCTGACAAACTGATAGTCTTAGAGTCAAGAAGACTCAAGTTCAATCCTATCTCAGACACTCAGCACCTGAGTGACTCTGGGTAAGTCATTCAACCTCTACCTCAGTTTCCTCTTCTGCAAAAGGAGGATAATAATAACACCTGCCTCTCAGAGTTGTTGGGAAAATAAATTAGGATTATATTTGTGTAGTATTCTATAAATGCTGGCTACTCTTATTATCTCTTCAGGTAGTCCATTCCCATTTTGGCCATCTCTAGTTGTAAGAAAACTGTTCCCTATTTCAGGGTTAAATTAGCCTTTTTACTTCTTTTACCTGTTGTTCTTGGTTCTACCTTCGGGGGTCAAACAGAAAATAAATCACTCCACTCCCCCATGGTCTGCTTTTCAAATACTTGAAGATAGCTTTAATGCCTCCAGTGAGTCTCTTCTATTTCAGGTTAAACACTGCTCATTCCTTTGATGAATCTTCATATATCAAAAATGTAGGTTCCACATGTTGGTTATCCTTCTCTGGGTACTCTATAGGTTATCAATGTCCTCCTAAAATCTTGGCCCCAATCTCAGACACTTCCTAGCTGTGTGACCCTGGGCAAGTTACTTAACCCCTATTACCTAGTCTTTACCATTCTTCTGCCTTAGAATCAATATTGATTCTAAGCTCCTTTTAATGTTGCCCCAAATCATATTTTTGACTTTTTTCATGGCCTTATCACTTGGCTAACTCACTTAGCTTGTAATCCATTATACTCCAAGGATCTTTGTCAAAACTACTGCCTAACAATGCCTCTTCCATCTTATGCTTGAGATGTTGATTTTTTGGTACCCATAGTACTTTAGATCTTTCCCCACTGAATATCATTTTAGTAGATTCACCCCGATGTTTATTGACATATTATTGATATTGATACTGTTATACACTGGATAAGTTTTCTCTTCTAGATCTGTATTATTTGAAAATTTGATGAACAAACCATTTGCACCTTGTCCCAAGTCATAGATAAAAATGTTGACGTGCATAAGGTCAAACATGGATCCTTGGGGTACTCCATTGGAAATTTCTTGCTATGGCCATTGAACCATCAACAACTACTCTGAGTTTGGTAATCCAATAAGTTCTTCATCCATTTGGTTGTAATATAGTCTGATCCACATCATTCTATCTTCTCCATAGGAATAGTAAGAGATATTTTATCAAAAGTTATGTGACCAGAATCCATTGAATTTCATTCATCTTCTAGTTTAATAATCCTGTCAAAAAAGGGAATGAGTTGAAGTCGGTAAGAACTGGATGAAGCTTCATTGGCTTTTTGTAGTCATAGCCTCTTCCCTTTCTAGATGTTCACCAGTCACCTTTTTAAATGATCTGTTCTAGAATTTTCCCAGGAGTTGAAAGCCACATCCAGTGGCTTCTGGTTTGCAGATGCTGTTCTCTTTCTCTTTTTGTAAACTGGTGCACAGTTAGCCCTTCTCCATCACCGTGACATGCCTCCCATTTCCCATGATCTTTTGAATATCCTTGACAGTGACTCAGCCTCTCATCTGCCAGTTCTCTCAGGAGCTAAGCTCATCTGGGTCAAGGGGCTTGACTCCATCAAAAGAATCTTGGGGCTCTCTTACTATCTCCTTACCTTGGGTATCAACTCTCTGCTATTTGTTTCTGTTTTATTATCTCCAATGTCAAGGTCATTCTTCTTGGCAGGGAAAACAGAAATGAAATAAAAATTAAGCAGCTTTGCCTCTGTTTCTTTTCTGTTATATCATGTAATGTACCCTCAAGAAAATATCCTATCCCTGATTTGGTCTTACTTTTTCTCCTAAAATAGCAAAAAACAAGCAAATAAACCAATCCTCTTGGTTATCTTTAGCTTTCCTGGCTAGTTCAGGTTCATTCTGCTCTTTAATATCTATAACATTTTCATAATTTTATGATATGCCATACATTCATTGCCTGACCTTACTTTCATCTTGAGGATATTTCTTTTTAAAAATCTAGGTTCTGTATATCTTGAAATTTCTCGGACTTGTGAATGTTAAAAATTTCCCCATCGGAGAATTCTTAATTGGAACAAATTCCCTACTGGAAACATTCCCCATTTTGATGTGAGAACTCGCCAGGATCAGAAATGGGAGGACCTCTACTCCACCCGTACTTAAGACTGCTTTAGGGGAGAAAACTCCTTGCTAAACAATGAAAGTACTTGGACCCATGCTTATGACAAGGCAGGGAGTTTCCTATAATCCTACGGGATAGTGTCTTCAGACACATCCCATTTTCTCTGCCCAATAGAGTTATTTCTCTTTCTTTGTATATTCAGAACTTCATTCATGAGCATCTCTTATCTTTTCCCCTAAGGGCTTTTATTCATTGTCTATCTTTCCTCAAATCTTGAATGTGTGGCAGACTTTGGCCACAATTCTTCTTCTTCTTTAGCATTAGTTAGTGTCTCTACCTTTTGAAAGGTGAAATTACCACCAACAGAATTCTAGAAATTGGTACCCACTCTATTTTTGGAAGAACCAAGGCAGTTGTATGGATAAATTAAGTCCTCCCTCCCCCAGCCTATTTGTGCTAGGCTTGTGATCTAGTTCCCAAACTCTCCATCTCTTTCTTTTCCATTCCATTGGTCTCCAGTAGCCTCTTATTTCTCTTTCTTTCTTCACTGACAATCAGTGAGACACCTCCTTTCATCATGATTTCCTTTTTGGCTCCCAGGACTTCCTCATATGATTATGTCTTAATATACAATATACAATATAATACAATGCATTCCCTTTTTTAAAAAAACCTTTCCTCTTTCTTTTAAATAAAGTACACCTATCTGGTGCTCTAAACCAATCAAGGATTTCATCTTACCAAGACTCAGCAATACCCACGAGGCCCAATTATTTGTCCTCTTATTAGGGCAGCTGCTTCTTCTTGTTTATTGCCTAAACTTTGAGTATTCTTGATTGTGGGTTTTATTTCCATCTCATTTCTTGGACTTTGCCTCCCATAAATTTCTGGGGTCAGCAGTTTCTTTTTTCTTCGTTGTGGTGACTCTATATAGTAGTATATAACTTGAAGACTACAGTCAATTTCTCTCCTCTGTTCTTTTTTGTATGAAACTCTTTAGGTTAGATTGGCCAAGGCATCAAGCAAATATACTCTTTAAAAAAATCCTTATCTTCTATCTTAGAATTGATACTGAGTATTGGTTCCAAAGCAGAAGAATGGGTAAGGGCTAGGCAATGGAGGTTAAATGACTTGCCCAGGGTCACAAAGGAAGTTTCTGAGGCCAGATTTGAACCTAGGACCTCCCATCTCTAGTTCTGACTCTCCATCCATTGATGTTCCAATATACTCTTACTTAGGTAATTTCTTAGTTAAATCAACTTCATCTCTGGCTAGGAATTTTTCATCTCTCTCGTAAGAAGGAGCCCAGGAACACAAATTTGACCTTAGATATTGCTCACTTAAAGATTAATTTTTTGTCTTCTACATCCTCTTCCTTCAATGGGTAATAGTCAGTCCAAACTGTCCTGATGGTCTTCACTTTCTTGCCCAGGAATCCATAATGGTTGAAAATTCTTTTTAGGTATCATCTGAAGGAGTCATCAATGCCCCCACACAAAGCACCGCCAGGTTAAATGACTTGACCAAAGTTACACAGATGATAAGTGATGATAAGATGAATGATTTACATCTAGATCCTGACTCCAAATTCTGCCTGAGAATATAGACCATCCACATCTCAATGTCTTTTTTATCCTCGTGATTCTTTTTTTATTTGATTTTTATTTGATCAATTTCAAACATTATTCATTGAATACAAAAATCATTTTCTTTTCTTCCCCCCCCTCCCACCACCCCTCCCATAGCCAACACCCAATTCCACTGGGTATCACATGTGTCCTTGATCTGAACCCATTTCCATGTTGTTGGTATTTGCATTAGAGTGTTCATTTATAGTCTCTCCTCAGTCATTTCCCCTCAACCCCTGTAGTCAAGCAGTTGGTTTTCCTCGGTGTTTCTACTCCCACAGTTTGTCCTCTGCTTGTGTATAGTGTTTTTTAGATCCCTGCAGGTTGTTCAGGGACATTGCATTGTCCCTAATGGAGAAGTCCATTACATTCGATTGTACCACAGTGTATCAGTCTCTGCTTACAATGTTTTCCTGGTTCTGCTCTTCTCACTCTGCATCACTTCCTAGAGGTTGTTCCAGTCTCCATGGAATTCCTCCACTTTATTATTCCTTTGAGCACAATAGTATTCCATCACCAACATATACCACAATTTGTTCAGCCATTCCCCAATTGAGGGGCATCCCCTCATTTTCCAATTTTTGGCCACCACAAAGAGCGCAGCTATGAATATTCTTGTACAAGTCTTTTTCCTTATTATCTCTTTGGGGTACAGACCCAGCAGTGCTATGGCTGGATCAAAGGGCAGACAGTCTTTTATCGCCCTTTGGGCATAGTTCCAAATTGCCTTCCAGAATGGTTGGATCAATTCACAACTCCACCAGCAATGCATTAATGTCCCAACATTGTCCCAACATTGCCACATCCCCCCAGCATTCATTACTTTCCCTTGCTGTCATGTTAGCCAATCTGCTAGGTGTGAGATGATACCTCAGAGTTGTTTTGATTTGCATCTCTCTGATTATCAGAGATTTAGAGCACTTTTTCATGTGCTTATTAATAGTTTTGATTTCTTTAGCTGGAAACTGCCTGTTCATGTCCCTTGCCCATTTATCAATTGGAGAATGACTTGATTTTTTGTACAATTGATTTAGCTTTTTGTAAATTTGAGTAATTAAACCTTTGTCAGAGGTTTTTGTTATGAAGATTGTTTCCCAATTTGTTGCTTCCCTTCTGATTTTAGTTACACTGGTTTTGTTTGTACAAAAACTTTTTAATTTGATGTAGTCAAAATTATCTATTTTACATTTTGGGACTCTTTCTAAGTCATGCTTAGTTTTAAAATCTTTCCCTTCCCAAAGGTCTGACATGTATACTATTCTGTGTTCACATAATTTACTTATTATTTCCTTCTTTACATTCAAGTCATTCACCCATTCTGAGTTTATCTTGGTATAGGGTGTGAGGTGTTGATCCAAACCTAATCTCTCCCACACTGTCTTCCAATTTTTTTCCCAGCAGTTTTTATCAAATAGTGGATTTTTGTCCCAGAAGTTGGGGTCTATTGGGTTTGCATTAACTGTCTTGCTGAGGTCACTTACCCCAAGTCTATTCCACTGATCCTCCTTTCTGTCTCTTATCCAGTACCAAATTGTTTTGATGACTGCTGCTTTGTAATATAGTTTGAGATCTGGGACTGCAAGGCCACCTTCCTGTGTTGTTTTTTTTTTTCATTATTTCCCAGGATATCCTTGATCTTTTGTTCTTCCAAATGAACTTTATTATGGTTTTTTCTAGTTCAGTAAAAAAAATTTTTGGAAGTTCCATGGGTATGGCACTAAATAGATAGATAAGTTTGAGTAGAATGGTCATTTTTATTATATTAGCGCGTCCTACCCATGAACAGTTAATGTTTTTCCAATTGCTCAAGTCTAGTTTTAGTTGTGTGGAAAATGTTTTGTAGTTGTGTTCATATAGTTCCTGTATTTGTCTCAGGATATAGATTCCTAGGTATTTTATTTTGTCTAAGGTGATTTTGAATGGGGTTTCTCTTTCTATTTCCTGCTGCTGTGATGTGTTGGAGATATATAGAAATGCTGATGACTTATGTGGGTTTATTTTGTATCCTGCAACTTTGCTAAAGTTGTTAATTATTTCCACTAGCTTTTTAGTTGATTCTCTAGGATTCTTTAAGTAGACCATCATGTCATCCACAAAGAGTGATAACTTGGTCTCTTCATTGCCAATTTTAATACCCTCAATTTCTTTTTCTTTTCTAATTGCTACACCTAGTGTTTCTAGTACAATGTTAAATAATAGAGGTGATAATGGGAATCCTTGTTTTACTCCTGATCTTATTGGGAAGGCTTCTAGTTTATCCCCATTGCAGATGATATTAGTTGATGGTTTTAGATAGATACTGTTTATTATTTTTAGGAAAGACCCTTCTATTCCTATACTTTCTAGTGTTTTCAATAGGAATGAGTGTTGTATTTTGTGACTTTTTCTACATCTATTGAGATAATCATGTGATTTTTGTCAGTTTGCTTGTTAATATGGTCAATTATGTGGATGGTTTTCCTGATATTTAACCATCCTTGCATTCCTGGTATAAATCCCACCTGATCAAAGTGAATAACCCCCCTGATGACTTGCTGGAGTCTTTTTGCTAGTATCCTGTTTAATATTTTTGTATCTCTGTTCATCAAGGAGATTGGTCTGTAGTTTTCTTTCTCCATTTTTGGCGTGCCTGGCTTTGGGATTAGTACCATATTTGTGTCATAAAATGAATTTGGTAGAACTCCCTCTTTGCTTATTGTGTCAAATAGTTTGTATAATATTGGGATTAGCTGTTCTTTGAATGTTTGATAGAATTCACTTGTGAATCCATATGACCCTGGGTATTTTTTCTTTGGGAGTTCTTTGATGGCCTGTTTGATTGCTTTTTCTAATATGGGATTATTTAAGAATTCTATTTCTTCTTCTGTTAATCTAGGCAATTTATATTTTTTAAATATTCATCCATATCACCTAGATTGGCATATTTATTGCCATATAATTGGGCAAAATAGTTTTTAATGATTGTCTTAATTTCCTCTTCATTGGAGGCGAATTATCCCTTTTCGTCCCTAATACTGTTAATTTGATTTTCTTCTTTCCTCTTTTTTATTAGATTGATCAATATTTTGTCTATTTTGTTTGTTTTTTCAAAATACCAGCTTCTAGTCTTATTTATTAGTTCAATAGTTCTATCACTTTTCATTTTATTAATTTCTCCCTTAATTTTTAGGATCTTTAATTTGGTTTTCTTCTGGGGGGTTTTAATTTGTTTGCTTTCAATTTTTTTTTATTTGCATGACCAATTCATTGATCTCTGCCCTTCCTAATTTGTTAATATATGAACTCAAGGATATAAATTTTCCCCTGAGTACTGCTTTGGCTACATCCCTTAGAGTTTGAAAAGATGTCTCATCATTGTCATTTTCTTCAATGAAATTATTAATTGTTTCTATGATATGTTCTCTGACTAGTCAATTTTGGAGAATCATATTATTTAATTTCCAATTAATTTTTGATTTAACTCTCCATGTACCCTTACTGATCATTATTTTTATTGCCTTATGATCTGAAAAAGTTACATTTATTATTTCTGCTTTTCTGCAGTTGTATGCCATGTTTTTATGACCTAGTATATGGTCAATCTTTGTGAATGTGCCATGTGCTGCTGAAAAGAAGGTATATTCCTTTTTGTCCCTATTTAGTTTTCTCCATATAACTACTAACTCTAGTTTTTCTAAGATTTCATTCACCTCTTTTACCTCTGTTTATTTATTTTTTTTTATTTGATTCATCTAAATTTGATAGTGGTAGGTTTAGGTCTCCCACTAGTATAGTTTTACTATCTATTTCTTCCTTCAATTCCACTAGTTTCTCCTTTAGAAATTTGGGTGTTATACCATTTGGTGCATACATGTTGATTAGTGATATTTCCTCATTGTTTATACTCCCTTTTACAGGATGTATTTACCTTCCCTATCCCTTTTAATCAGGCCTATTTTTACTTTGGCTTTGTCAGATATCATGATTGCAACTCCTGCCTTCTTTCTGTCAGTTGAGGTCCAATAGGTCTTGCTCCACCCTTTAATTCTGACCGTGTGAGTATCTACTCGCCTCATGTGTGTTTCTTGTAGACAACATATGGTAGGATTCTGGATTCTAATCCACTCTCCTATTTGTCTACATTTTATGGGTGAGTTCATCCCATTCACATTCAAAATTATGATTGTCACTTTTGAGTTCCCTAGCATTTTGATATCTTCTCCTGGTTCTGACCTTTTTTCTTTTTAAACTAGTGGTTTACTCCCATGAATCTTTGAATCTTGATATTCTTAACATATTTTTTGTGAGGTTTGGGTATTGATATTAAATAATCATTTTGACATTATTTAGAAAATAAAGTTTTAAGTTCTTTAAATATATGGTTTGGCCAGTGAAATTGTTTGTCAACTCTGGGAGGGAGGAGGGGAAAGGGGAGAGAGACAAGAAGAATCATGTAACTATGGAAAAAATTTTTTAAATTAAAAGAAAAATTTAAAAATAAACATATGGTTTGGATTATTATTTTTTTATTTCAAAAGATGAGAATACTGAAACCTTGAGGAATAAATTTGGCTTTGGTCAGATCATTGGGTGGTCAGTGGTAGAGCCAACATTCAAACTCAAGTCTTTGGTCTTCAAGTCTTGTGACTTGTCAGATGAATGAGAAAGGAATTTTTGAAAGCATAAAGGTCCTGTCCAGACCTATACAACCAAAATGGGAATTAGGGAGATACTGAAGACAAATCAAACCTCTAGTTGATGGAGTAGGGGGTGGGGATAGGTTGGACAGGATCATTCAGCCCAGGATTTCTTAGCCTTCTCAAGCATAAGGATCTCTCTCTCTCTCTCTCTCTCTCTCTCTCTCTCTCTCTCTCTCTCTCTCTCTCTCTCTCTCTCTCTCTCTCTCTTTAATTTCTTGAAGAACTGACAGAGTCTGAATACAGGCCAAAACATTCTATATTTCACTTTCTCTCGTGTTTGTTTGGTTTTTTAGTTCAGACCTCATCCACAAAATGACTAATATGGAAAAATGTTTTACATGACTGTACATGTAAAACCTGTATCAGATTGCTTATGGTTTCAGAGAAGGCAGAAGGAAGGAAGGGAGGAAGGAGAGAATTTGGAACTCAAACTTTAAAAATAAAAGAATGTTAAAAATTATTTTTACATATAATTGAGGAAAAAATAAAATATTATTTTAAATTTTTCTTGTCATCGTGTATAATAACAGTTGTGCCAGTTGATTAATACATGTAGTTCCATGTCTGGGATCGCCCTGTCAATATGAATTCACACTCAAGAGTTGGTTATCCAGAGAGAGCTGCTATCTCAAGATTTAAGGAGGGGGGAAACTCTGTGGGGTACCAGGCCTAATACTCTAGCTTATGAACTCCTACCAGTATGCTTTCCAGTAAGAATAAGCCAATAGACATAATTAGCTCTTAGCAAATGCATTTACCAAGATGGCAGGGTCAATGTGGTTCCCATCCATGTGGGGTGGACGTTCCCACAAATAAACAAAACTCTATGGTTAGAATGAGCTCAACTTTAAAATACAATATGTAGCAAAGACAGCATCCAACTCCTGGCTTCCACAGCTTTAAAGTCTTTTTTCTTTTCATGGAGTCCTCCCACAATTTCCCTCAATTGCAGCATCTCTGCTGGGTAGATTGCTTCGCTGAGTTCCCATGGTGGGCTCTTCTCCACTGCATAATGAACTTGATTAAGACCTTATATCAGTTACATTCTGATTTAAAGTCCTTTGTGGGCTAGTTTCAAATCTCTATTGCCGGGACTAGTTCTCTCTTGAGTCCAGAGCTAGCTCTCATCTTTGCTGCCAGGATTTCCATCCCTCAAAGCTGCTCTCTCCCTTGAGTGTGACTGCCATTTTGAATCTGCAAGTCTAGAAGGTGATGGGTCTCTGGCTCTTTCAAATTTACATCAAATGCTCAGTCATACCCTCATACTGGTGGTAGAGAGTGTACTTCTAGATAAGTTTCTACTAAATGTTCAAGGGCAGGAAAGGAGGGATTCCTCCCATTCCTCAAGGCCCCATTCCTCAAAGTCTCTGATCCTCCACTCTCAAATCCACTGGAAGTCTCCAGGGGCCATGGCTAATCTGCTCATCCAATCACATTCAGACTCCATCAGAGAGGTGGTCATTCTTTTTTTTTTAAGGGATTATAGGTGAAATTTTAGTTAGTTTAACACCTTGTTGTCCCATTAAGACATCATAAAATTTGCGAAATCCTGTGATTACATCGAGTCTGGAGGGATGAATAAAAATCACATCTCCCTCTTCCCTTGCAGTACACAAGGACAAAGACTTCCTAAGAATTCAATAATGTCTTTAAATGAACACACACAATTGATTCTTTCTGACTCCTAGGCTGGCAATCTATCCACTGCACCACCTTCGATGATGAGAACAGCTAGTTGTGTGTGTACACACATATGTATGCCTATATAAAAATAGATTGTAGAGTGGAAAAAGCACTCTATTTAGAATTACAAGATCTGGATTTGATTTTGACTGTTACTATCTTGGGCAAATTATTTAATCCATCTATGCCTTCTTGGTTTGTAAAATCGAGTTTGGCCTCTGGGTTTCTAAGATCCCTCCCAGCTCTGTCCATAATTCTATTTTCCTAATCACAACAGTATCCATATATGTCATATGGGTATGTCTGAGGAATTATTTATCCAGTCTCTAGAAGACATCTTTGCTTACTGATGGGGTCCCACACAGGGGACAGCTAGGTGGCTCATTGGAGAGAGAGCCAGGCCTGGAGATGGGAGATGATGGGGTTTCAAATCTGGCCTTAGATACTTTCTGGACAAGTCTCCCAGCTCCCATTGCCTAGCTTTTACTGCTCCTCTGCCTTAGAACCAATACTTTGCATCCATTCTAAGAGAAGGGTTTTAAAAATAAAAATGATGAAGTCACACCACGGCTTCTCAGAATCCCCATTGTCCTTTTGAGGCTTATTTTAAGGATCAGCTTTTTCTGATTCCCCCAAATGTTAGCACTCTTTCCATCCTTTTTTTTGCTTTGTTTTTGTTTTTTCACTCTCTCCATACTAGAAAAATAATTTCTCTATTTTTTAAAACGAATCACAAAATTTTAAACAGAAGTTTACCTATGGTATCCCTCTTGCAGAGTGTCTGCTCCTTGAGGTCAGGAACTATTTTTTAATTTAATCTTTATTTTTCCAGCTCCTGCCAAAGTATTTTACCCATGGTAGGATCACAGATTAAGAGTTAGGAAGGCCCTCAGAGGTTTCACACCTTCTTCTCTCTTCCATTTTCTTCTCAAGATCATAGATTCAGGGTTAGACAGGGTTTTAGAGACCTTTGAGTTCAACGGGTCCTTCTCTCAACCCTTTCCCTTGGGTAGAAGAAGAGTAAACTGACGCTTAGAGAGGATGCCACTTGCCAAAGGATTCAAATCCAGTTGACTCTGACCCAAATCCAATATCATACCACTGTGCAGCACTGCCTTGCTTAATCAGTGCTTATTGGATTGTATTAGGTCAGAGGGGACCCTGAGTCCTCTTGGAGTCACCCATCTTAAGAATTATAGAGCTCTCCTTTGGCTATGAAAACATGGCGCTCAGAGGCAGCTGGGCCAGATCCCTAATAGAATACTGTACCCATAAGTCCAGAGAGGACATCCATTGGACCCAGGCTCTTCTGACCAGGACCCTCTTTAGGCTTTCTAATTTACTTCTTGAGTCATGCTCCAAACTGGGGTTTGGGGAAGGGAAAGGAACCCCTTACTCCATTGGAAAACTTCAAAGCCCTCCCTTCTGATCTGGTGCAAATGAACTCTCTGAGAGGGGCAGACACAATCAGCGCCAATCAAAGGTCTCCGTTTCATTAGCCAGTTTTAAGGAGTTGGGAAGGCAGGGCCCTGACACAATGCTCGAGCCCCAGAATGCTAGGGATGGCCATAGTCCTTCTTTTCAGAAAAATGCTATCAAAGGGCCTAATGATGAAGGCAAAGCCTGCAAATTCCACTCCAATTAGCCAATAAAGTGCATGTCTGAAAAGATGCCCGTGATGGGAAAGGGAGGGACACAGAACTAGGGGCCGGGGGGCTTTGGGAAAAAATGCTTTCTGAAAACTCAGTTCTCCCCCTGAGCCTGGGCTTTCTTAGAGGAGACTTCTCTGGGGGACAAAAGCCCTAGTGATTGTCCTGATTTGATCCTTCCAGACAAGAGTGCTGAGTTAAGCTGAGAACCTGTGGGAATAAGGAAATGGGCTGAGAACTCCAAAGTCACTCAGGGGTCTGGCTCCTCTGGGGTGGGATACACAGACTCCTAATGGGGATTCCAAGCCTCAGGGGTAGCCATTATTCAGGAACTAGAAAGAGCTGTTTATCTCAGTTTCTGATCATCTTTGCCATCCCTTTGCTACATTTTTTTTTCTCACTGTGAAAGCAAAATCAGTGATCTTAGGCAGGTAACTAACTAGGTGGCTCAAAGAATTGAGAGCCAGACTCAGAGATAGAAGTCCTGGGTTCAAATCTGGTCTCAAAAATTTCATAGCTGCGTGACCCTGGACAAATCACTCACCCCCCCCCCCCCCCCCCCCCATTGCCTAGCCCTGATGGCTCTTCTGCCTTGGGACCAAAACACAGTATTGATTCTAAGGGGTTAAAACAAACAAACAAACAAACAAACAAGAAAAGAGTTTCTTCTTCCTTCTCCTCCTGATCAATTTAACCCTCTATTGGAAAGGCGGGGATCTCCTCTCCAAAGTTAGGAAGAATACTTGAGACCCTCGATTTAGAGCTAGAGCAGACCTTGGAGGTTATATGGCGGAACTCCCTCATTTTTCAGAAGAGGAAATTGAGACAAGGGAGCTTACCTAGCTGGCCAGGGGCCAGCCAGAGGTAGAGAGAATATCTGAGCTCAGGAGCATTCTTTGGGTCTAACCAGCCCCCTTTCCATGGCAGGAGTAGTGGCTGGCTCCGCTGCATCTGCTCAAAACCCAGAGGTTAGTTGGAGCCAGAGAGGTTATGGCCCATGTCTCTAAGTTCTGTCTGGAAGATCTCTGCCCCGAGCAGCCAAAGTCATGCACTTTCCATTGGGTGATGTGAGCTTCCCCCAAATCTGGAGTTTGAAAAACCGAGGAAGATCTTCCAAGGGGTCATAAACGCTCTTCGCTGCTGCCTGCCAGGGTCCTCATGACACAGGGAAAACCTGCCTCTAAGGGTTAGCCCATGCTGGAAGACTAGTCAGCCTTTCCTCGGTGGGTTTGGGGTTCAGCCTGATTTCCTTAATTCCAGGGTTTGCAGGCATCACTCAGACTCCAGGGTGCCGTCCTGAGGGCAATTTCAGGACTGGGAGGGGGGTTCTGGCTGATTGGCCTTCCCCAGGGGGTTCATTTTGCAGTTATGATATCTTGGTGCAATGGGGATAAGGGAGAAAAGAGGAGGGAAGAGAAGAAAGGAAGAGGGAAGAAGAAATAAATCCAGAAATCACGAGGCCTTTTCTGATCCCAGGACCCTTGGGTCCCCCCTTGAAATGATTTATTTCCTCTAGACATATGGGTTTACACAAGATTTCCTCTGAAAGAATGAATTTTCTTAAGGGCAGGCAGTCAATCAATAAGTGGGTATTGTGCTTTGAGTGAGTGCTCGGCTCTCTATCCCACAGGATGTTCTAGAGGGATTCGGTCCATTTTGGTCCTTGTGCCCCAAACATCACACGTAGTGGTTGGCATAGAGGAGGCGATTAAGGAATGCTTATTGACTGGTTGAGAAGAGAGGAATTCAATTCAGCTGGACAAGTGTTTATAAAGGGATTACAGTGGCCTAAACACTGGGGGATATAGGGTAAAAACAGCCCAGTTCTCAAGGATATCCTCCTGGATCAGGAAAAACAAAAAGAAAGGAGAGGAGGGGAGAAGGAAGGAAGGAAGGAGAGAAAGGAAGGAGGAGGGGAAGGAAAGAGAAGGGACAGATGGGGAGGAGGAGGAGAGGAGAGAGAAAAGAGAGAGGAAGAAGGAGAAGGGGTGAAAAGAGGAAGAGAAGGAAAAGATAAGGGGAAAAGGAAGGAAGGAGAGAAAGGAGGAAGAGAAGGGAAAGGAGAGAAGGGAGGAGAGAAAGAAAAACGGAGGAGGAGGGGAGAGAAGAGAAGAAAAAGGGAAAGAGGAGGGGGAAAGGGAGGAAAAAAGGAAGAAAAGAAGGGAAGAAAAGAGGAAAAGAAGAAGGAAACAAGGGGGGAGAAGGAAAGAAGGAAAAGTGGAGAAAGAGCAGGTGAGCTATGCAATGAAATGCACCCAATAAACACATTTGAAAAGGAGAGCAGAAGCTGAGAATTCCCTGGCGGTGTCTCCAGACTTTTCGGGATGGAGTTCTCCTTTGGCAGCTGGTTAGGGGAGATAATTCTAAGGTTGTGAGATCTCTGGGTGATGGCTCTCCCAGGGCTTAGCTAGCAAGGGGGGACTCCAAGGATTTGAAAAGTGTCTTTGGCCCCTGCCCATGCTAATTGGCACGGGGGAGCTTGGCTCTTTCAAAGGAGCCCCATTTAAGGCTGGAGTGCCTATAGAGAGGCCTTTTGAAAGAGACCACCCTGTGTAAGGCTGCTGAAATGAGTTCCCTAGATGTGGCCTTTAGATGGAGCTTAGAAAAGGAAAGGGTGCTAAAGAGAGGAATGCCACTGGCCATTGTGATGATCTCACAATAACAAGGACCTTGGCAATAATGGCTCACATTTATGGGGCGATTAAGGGTTTGGAGCCAGAGTAATTCCAACAATAGCCAGCTCTACTCCACTGAGCCCAATTTCCTTCTAAATAGCCCTGGTAAGCCCTGGGATTGCCCACTCCATTCTCTTTTCATGAAGCCCCCTCCCCCAATGACTCGGATGTGAGCAATAGGTAGGCCTTAGACTGGATTATTTAGAGCCATTAAAGAAAGGGAGCCCCCAAACTTCTCCAGCATTGACTGGCACCATTCTCATTTTCTTGATGAACCAGCCAGGCCCCAGCATCACCAAGGAAGTCGGTGGCAGCGCTGGAATTAGAAAGAGAAAGAAGTGTCCGCCCTGGGACCAGGCCACCAGCCCTTCTGTCCCCGGGGCTCCATATTGCTGCCACTCGAAAACTGGGGCCCAGCTGAATTGCCAGGGAGACTCCCATGGGACCAGGGGCCTCCTCCTCTTCCTCCGAGGCCCAGGAGGGCTGGCTCCCAGCTCTGCTTCTTATTCATCCCCCCTGGAAAGCTGGGGGGGGGGGTTCTCTAATGAGATGGGTCCTTTTACCACCCGGCTTTCCTTTGGGCATCCGTTACAACCCAGTGTGGTGAGAAATGGCGTGTGTTAGAGGGGGGTTGTTTCTGCAGGGACAGAAAATTCAGCGGGCCCAAGGGAGGCTTCCCCAATGGCAATAAAAGCCCCCATGGCTGGGGGGGTGTTCTGGGGATCTCTGCCCTCTCAGTGTCAGCAGGGAAACCAGAGAGAGACAGAAGGTTGTCTTCTCCCCACTCTTCCTCCCACCCTCTCCAGTTCCTCTGACTGTGATTGCTTCCCACTGGCAAAGTGGGGCCCAAACACCAGGTTTCTTTAGAGCTAGGATTTCTTCCAGTGCAGGACTTTGGGAAACCTTTCCTCATGTGGCCCCTTTAAGAGAGTCAGGCCCTGGAATGAATCTCCTCCCCTCCTCGGACTTTCTGCAGTCTAGCTCTTGGCTAGCTAGGTCTGCCAGGCCATCCAGATGGGAGAGGGCAAGGTGGGGACCAGGCGCTGTCAAGGGTGAAAAGACACAGAGACACACAGAGAGAGACACACACACAGAGAAAGAGACAGAGAAAGGGAGAGAGAGAGAGACAGAGACAGAAAGAGAGAGAAAGGGGAGGGAGAGACAGAGAGAAAGGGATAGAGAGAGAAAGGGGAGGGAGAGAGACAGAGAGAAAGGGATAGAGAAAGGGAGAGATAAAGGGGAGAGAGAGAGAGAAAGGGGAGGGAGAGACAGAGAGAAAGGGATAGAGAGAGAAAGGGGAAGGAGAAACAGAGAGAAAGGGATAGAGAGAGAAAGGGAGAGATAAAGGGGAAAGAGAGAGAAAGGGGAGGGAGAGACAGAGAGAAAGGGATAGAGAGAGAAAGGGGAGGGAGAGAGACAGAGAGAGAGAGAAAGGGATAGAGAGAGAAAGGGAGAGATAAAGGGGAAAGAGAGAGAAAGGGGAGGGAGAGACAGAGAGAAAGGGATAGAGAGAGAAAGAGGAAAGAGAGAAAGGGAGAGAGAAAGGGGAGGGAGAGAGACAGAGATAAAAGGGATAGAGAGAGAAAGAGGAAGGAGAGAAAGGGAGAGAGAAAGGGGAGGGAGAGACAGAGACAGAGAGAGAGAAAGGGGAGGGAGAGAGACAGAGAGAAAGGGATAGAGAGAGAAAGGGAGAGATAAAGGGGAGAGAGAGAAAGGGGAGGGAGAGACAGAGAGAAAGGGATAGAGAAAGGGGAGGGAGAGAGACAGAGAGAAAGGGATAGGGAGAGATAAAGGGGAGAGAGAAAGGGAGAGAGAGACAGAGACAGAAAGAGAGAGAAAGGGGAGGGAGAGAGACAGAGAGAAAGGGATAGAGAGAGAGAGAAAGGGAGAGATAAAGGGGAGAGAGAGAAAGAAAGGGAGAGAGAGACAGAGACAGAGAGAGAAAGGGATAGAGAAAGAGACAAAGGGAGAGATAAAGGGAAGAGAGAGAAAGAGAGAAAGGGATAGAGAGAGAGAAAGGGAGAGAGAGAGAAAGGGAGAGATAAAGGGGAGTGAGAGAGAAAGGGGAGGGAGAGAGACAGAAAGGGATAGAGAGAGAGAAAGGGAGAGATAAAGGGGAGAGAGAGAAAGGGAGAAAGAGACAGAGACAGAAAGAGAGAGAAAGGGGAGGGAGAGAGACAGAGAGAAAGGGATAGAGAGAGAGAGAAAGAGGAAAGAGAGAAAGGGAGAGAGAAAGGGGAGGGAGAGAGACAGAGAAAGGGAGCCAGACACAGACAGACAGACAGACAGAGGAAGGCTCTTTTGCATGTTAGTCCCCAGATGCCAAGGCTGAGCTGGGCAGACACTGCACAGTCCCCAGCTTGGCTGTGCTGGAATCTGGACCAGTGGGAAGGAATGGGACATCTGGGTTTCCCCAGACCGCTCCCCCGAGGCCCTGATCCCCTCCCCTGCCAGGCCAGGCCAGGCTTCTCTCGTAGAGCTGCCAGCTGGGCTTCCAGCAGCCCTTCCCAAGTGCAGGAGCTGAGCTCCCCGTCAGTGGGGGAGAGGAAGGCAATGAGGCCAGCCTGGGGATTGATCTGGGCCAGGAGCGAGCAGGGGCCAGGGGGTGGGAGGCAGGCGGTCCCCTGCAGCGCAGGTGCTGCTGAGCTGGCTGGCTGGGCCGGGAGAGCAGGACCCACAGGCACCACGTGGGAGCTTGTCGGTTGGCCGGCGGCTGCCCAGCCTCGGGCCCTGGAGAAGCGCCGGGCATTTCTGAGCTGTCTGCTGCACGCAGCCATCTTGCTCCGAGGTGATGTCATTTCAAAGACTCCCCGCGCTCCAGGGGATGGCTCTTCCCATTTCCCAGCCCCAGTTGGTAACGGCCAGCTTTCCTAGTTGCAGGAAATTGAGGGGAGACGGATGCCCCACTTTCCCCAGTCAGCGGGGTGCAACCCTTAAGTGTCTAAGGGGGGGGTGGAGACAGACAGACAGACAGACAGACAGATGGAGAGGAGGGGGGAGGAGGCAGAGGGGGAGAGCCAGAATGGACAGGAGAGCCCAGAAGAGGGAAGAGAGGAAGGCAGGGAAGGGAGGGGGAGGGCAGGGGTGCGCTGGGGCTCCCCAGTCCGTCTGGCCTTCTGCTAGGACCTGTTTGTTTTTTCAGTTGACTAAGCTCAGATAATGAAACAAGTCCGCTCAGTTTCACGGCTGGGTTTCCAAGCAGGAGGAACATGTGATTCCATTCTTAACCTCTTGAAACTTTTTTCTGAACATTTAGAGAAATGAGGGGTCGGGCCCCTTGTGAGCTGGCTCTCGGGGTCTCAGCTTCCTAGCTGTAGATGGGGATAACACTTACGACCCTGGATCCATGGGGAGTCTTTATTAAATGTCCCCTGTGTGCTAGGGGCAGTGAGGTGGTACAGTGAATAGAGTACCAGACCTGAGTTCAAATCCAGCCTCAGATCCTTACTAGCTATGTGACCTTGGACAAGTCACTGACACGTGTTTGCCTTAATGTCCTCATCTATAAAATGGCCCGGAGAAGGGAACAGCAAACCACTCCAGTACCCTTGGGGGTACTAAGGGGGCACGAAGAGTCAGACAGGACTGAACAAGGACAAACTGTGTGCTGGGCACCAGATCCTAGATGTGGTCTAGAATGGTGGATCTAGAACCCAATCCCCTCATTGTAGAGATGAGGCAATGAGGCCCCGAGAAGGGGACATTCCTGCCGGGGAGCAGAGCCAGGGTTCTTGCCCCTTGGTCTCTTGCCTCCTTTGGCTTCCTCGGGGACAGGGCGAATAAGCAGGAGGGCTGGGTTTCAAGCCACTCCGCAGGGACTCAAACCCCAGACCAGGGCTCTTTCCATCCCTGTTCCTGGAATCTCAGAGGAATGAGCGAGCCCAGCACGGGATCCACAGCAAAGAGGTTTCCTTCTCCCCTGTCCCCCCTCTCTCGGATCCCATCCAAGGGCACCCCTGTACCCTAGAAGTTCCTTGAGGGCAGGGACCTTCTCATTTAAAAAACAAAAAGGGTATCCCCAATGCCTAGCCTAACCTCCTTCACATAATAGCCTAGAAGCATAGATCTAAAGCTGGAAGGGACCTCAGAGGCCAGAGTCCAACTCTCTCATTTGACAGATGGGGAAACTGAGGCACAGAGCAGTGTGAAGTGACTTGGCCAGGATCACAAAATGAGGAAGTATTTTGAGGTGGAATTGGAACCCAGGGCTTCCTGACTCCAATTGAGTTTCCTCCACTGTACAGCATATTTACAGTCCTGGGACACAGTAGCAACTTGTTTATTGAACTGGGTATCAGTTACAAGTATAATCTGGTTTCCATCTAAGCCTGGGGCACACTGTGTGCTCCAGATTCCTGACTCTGGACTGGCAGAGAGACTGCCGAGTGTGCCATGACTCATCTCGGAGAATTGGTCCAAGAGCTTTAGAGAGGGAAGACTTGGCTCTAGAAGCGCCCCAGGGTCCCAGGCTCTCTTCAGGGAGTGTGGACCAGGCAGACCCCGAGGGAGGGAACGCCTGGATTTCCAGCTGGGTTTCTCTCTGTCTCCCATCCAAAGAGCACATTCACTCTGGTATATTCTGATGGGATCTCTGTTTGCTGTTTTGTTTAAATGAAAAAGTTTCAGTCTCTGTTTTGTGACACCTGCACTTGGTGGCAAGGAGTTCCGAGAAAGTGGGCGCTTCTTGGTATTTCTTTGCTGCCTTGAGAGTGATTAGGTGGGGAGCAGATGGAGAAAGGTCCAGGGTTCAAATTTGACCTCAGATACGTCCCAGCTGTGTGACCCTGGGCAAGTCACTTAACCCCAATTACTTAGCCTTTGATCACTCTTCTGCTTTGGGATTCAATGCTCTGTATTGATTTTAAGACAGAAGGTGAGGGTCTAAAGATTTTAAAAGAGTGACTCTAGGAGTTGGCGTTCTTGTTTGGAATGAGCAATAACAGCAGGGGTTGTGGGGATGGAAAGATAGAATTCCAGTTTACTACCCATTTCTGAGACCCAATAACCGTGTTTAGATTGTAGCCAGGCTCCCCCTAGACAGGAATCACAGTATTTCTTGTAGAGAGGTAGGAGAGATTCCAGAGAGAAATCCTTTAGGCAATCCATGTGGACATGCATTTCTGACATGGCAGCACACACCTTCCGTAGATCTATCCTATGAGAGAATAGAACTCTTCTCCAGGGAGGGACTTTGGGGTTTAATGTCCCCAGTGCTTGGCACGATGTCTAGCCCATAGGTGTTTAATAAATGTTTTTTTTTTAAATAAATGTGTTAAATAAATCTTACATATATATGTGTTTCATGTACTAGAATGAATTTAATGGTTAATATAATTTTATTTTAAAAAATATTTTTCCTTGGTGAAATGATTCATGTTCTCTCCCTCCCCTCTTCCTTCCTTCCTCCCTTCTGGAGTTGACAAGCAATTCCATTGGATCATACATGGATTACCACTCAAAATGTAAAAACTTAATTCATTAAAAAATATCCCCAGCACAGGCTCCTGCAAGGTTTGTTGAATTCAATATATATTTATTCATAAATGTTCCGTTGTCCACACGCACTCTCTGTAAATTTCCTGGGGACAGTGTGATGCCCAGGGATTAATCAACAAAGTCCCTACTGTGTGTCAGGAATGACATGCTTCTTGAATTGAACGCACAGTCAGATGTTACTATATAATCTGTAGTCAAAGAAAGCTCTTGAAAGTCAGGGCTCAATTCATTTCTGTCTTTGCCTTCCCAGTGCTGAGCATATACATGTCATTGTTGTTCAGTTGATCTCTTTGTGACTCTGTGGGTCCTTCTGGCTATGGGAGTTTCTACGCAGGTTTGTTGGAGTGGTTTGCCATTTCCTTTGGCAGTGGATTAAGTCATTGTAGAGGTTAAGTGACTTGCCCAGGACCACCCAGCTAGAAAGTGTCTGAGGCCAAATTGGAACTCAAATTTGAACACAAAGACTATATATACACACAGGCCCCAAACATCCATTGAACTAGGGGCCCCATAGTAGCACAGAATCCTTGTTCATGGGAATCCATCTCTTCCTGTACTACAGAGTGCTCTGAAAGGCAGTGTTGCCTAAAGGAGAGAGCTGACTTGAGAATCTAGAACAGCTGGGCTCCAGTTCCACCTGGGCCACATATTGGGTATAATGAGTAACCCAGAATGTTTCAGTGGCCCACATAATTTTCTTTCTTTCCTTCTCTCTCTTCTCCTCTTCTTTTTCTTCCTTCCCCCCTGGACTTCCCATCTCCAAGCCTGGTGCTCCCCCCACCGAGCCACCTAGGCATGTCGCCCCTGACAAATGGAACTTTCTTAGCCTCAGTTTCAGAAAATGACAGGGGGCTATACTCTGAGGATGTTCCTAACCAAGGCCTCTGTACTCTGCTGAGCTGTCTCATCAAAATCCCCCCAGTTAAACAGTGACATCCTTCAGGTAGAAAGTAAGCTTCTCAAGCCTGAGGAAATCAGTAGAGTACCCAGCAAACCGTAGGGGCTTAATACAAACTTAATTTAAAATCAAATTAGTATTAATTTAAAATTTAATATAAAATTAATGTTGAAATGCTTTCATATAAAATACACAAAATATTTACCAGAAGTAAATACAAAAAATGTACCCAAATGTGGATTAGCTCTTAGAAGGCAGCAATTGCTTCATTCCTGTTGTCTCTAGCCCAGAGTACAGTGTCTAGCACATTGTATTTGTTTACTAAAGGAGCAGGAGCCTGAGTGTGTTTGTGTGTATGCCCACATGCATCTATACACATATAGACAACACATAGACATACAATATGCACTTACACAAATACACACAAATACACATATGGTTTACACACATACTACACACATGCAGATATACACATGCAGTAGTACAATGGGTCTATATATGTCTGCACACATACACGCATATTATATATAGATCCATAGGAAAACATACATGATCATACATATACACATGGAAGGGTGTCTCAAAAGTCTTAACCTGGTTTTAAGCTATTAATAGCTGAAAACTGCACTGAAGACTTTTGGACATGGTGTCTACACTGGCACACACATACACATATACTTACATCTCCAGCTATTAAAACTGAAATCAGCACCAAGACTTTTGGGACAACATGTGCAGGGCAGAGGTAGACTGGTGCGGGGGTCAGATTCCTCTTGGGGACGATTTGATCCCACCTCTCTGCCTGCAGCAGGTCGGGCTCCAGCACTAGGCGAGTCCTTAATCCATTTTATTTATATTTATAAGCTCCCAGACATGTCTCTGTGTCTGTATGGATGCATGGATGCCGGACGTGTAGATTACAGTGTATTACACATGGGACTGGGAGGTGCTCGGGCCGGAGCTCCTCCTCCCTACCCCTCCCTTTCTTCTTCCCCTCTTCCCACTCACCCCTCCCTCTCTCCTCCCCACTCCTTCCCCTCCATAGCCCCTCCCCTTCCCCTCCCCTCTTCTCCCCCCGCCCTGCTGGGCAGGCGCGCGGGCACGCAGGCTGGGCCCCGCCTCCGGAGTCCCGGAGCGGCGGGGGCGGGGCGCGCCCGAGTGGGGCGTGCCCAGGGGCGTGCCCCGCCCCGGGGGGCGTGCCCGCGGCCGCTGTAGTTCTTCGCGAGCCCGGGCGAGGTCTCTGTTCGCAGGCCCCGCCGGTCCCGGGCCCGCGCGCTCCGCTTCGCTCTTCTCTTCTCTCTCGCTCGCTCCGCTCCGCTCTTTCTCCGAGCGTGCGCCCGGCTCCGACCCTAGCCCCGGTCCAGCCCGGCCCCGCCGCGTTCTCTCGTCCCCCGCGCCTTCCGCGGTACCCCGCCGCGCCCGGCCGCCCTCGCTCCCCGGTCCCGCCGCGCCCCCGCCGCGGGCCATGGCCGACAGCGCCAGCGAGAGCGACACGGACGGCGCGGGCGGGCCGGGGGGCGGCGGGCCCGGGGGCAGCGGGGGGCCCGGCGGGCCGGGGGGCGGCGGGCCCGGGGGCGCCGGACAGTCGTCGTGCTCCGGGGGCACGGGCGGCGGCAGTGGCGGCGGCGGAGCAGGCGGCGGCGGAGGAGGAGGAGGAGGCCCGGGCGGCGGTGGCGGCGGCGGCGGGAAGCCGGGCGGCATTGTCATCTCGCCGTTCCGCCTGGAGGAGCTCACCAACCGGCTGGCGTCGCTGCAGCAGGAGAACAAGGTGCTCAAGATCGAGCTGGAGACGTACAAGCTCAAGTGCAAGGCGCTGCAGGAGGAGAACCGCGACCTGCGCAAGGCCAGCGTCACCATCGTGAGTGCCCGGCCCGGCGGGGGGCACCAAGGAGCACCTGGGCGCGGGGGAGGGGGCACGGAGCCTCGGGCCGGGAAGAGGCGGAGCCCGCGTCCTCCGGGGGTGGGGTGGGGGGGAGAGGCCTGGGTCTGTCCTTTCCGGGAACTAGGATGGGCAGATCCCGAGCGGGTCTGTCTGTGTCTGTGGGTCCGTCCGGCGTGATGCCCGGAGGGCAGGCCCTGCGGGCCATCCCCCCGGGGTCGCAGACGGGGAAAGGGCCCCTTCTGCTGTCACGGGAGGCGTGTTCTGGCCCAGCTCGCCCGCCCCAGCGGCCGGGGACGCTGGCACCCTGAGCAGCGTGTCTAGGTGGGGGCTCGCTGGGAGGGCTGAGACAGCTGACCTCCCACCCCATTTCTCCAGGGCCCTCCCGGGGGAGCGAGGAGAGAGGGGCTGCAGGCGTTTTGGGCACACCGTGAAAGTGGCTTTTTTGTTTGTTCGCCCCTGGCATGCGGGAGGGCTTTGAGCGAAGTGCGGAGGGCTCGGGACCCCCTTCCGTGTGGCAGAGCCTGGCAGGGCTGGGGGGCAGCCAGGAGGGAAGCTGGCAGGGCGGCTGAGAGAGGGAGGAAGGAGAGGATCAGGCTCCCTTGCCATGGGGGCAGGAGGGCTGGGCACTCAGTTGGCAGGGAGGATGGAGCTGGCAAGATTGCCCAGGTTGGGGAAGAGAGGGAGAGAGGCAGGGAATTTGGGAAGGCGGAGTTTCCCAGCTGAGGGAGAAGGGGAAGAAAGAGGCCACAGATGGCCCTCCCTCCAGGAAGCCCTCCTTAGTCCCTCTTGGGTGACTCAGAGCCCCTGTGTGGCCCCCAGCTGGGGCTGGCCAGGAGGCTGAGGAGGGGGCTGGGCGCTGGGGACCATCTGTGCTCCGGCCACCTGGCCTCAGGAGCTCCCAGCCAGGGGATGAGCTTAAGTGTGTGCAGGAAGCCGCCGGATCCCAGGCTGAGGAGGGACAGCCATGGGAAGGGCTCTGTGTGCCTGCCAGGCTGGCCCGATCCCCCTCATTAACATGCAGAGTCCCATACAGGCGGCCCCATTCACAGCCGGCCAGAGGAATGTCTGTGTGTCCACCCCCCAGGCCGGGCAGCTCCCCGGAGCCGCCCAGGCCACAGGACCATCCTGGATGGCCAGTGAACCCAGGCTGGGAAGAGTGACTGGAAAAACCGTCAGGGAGGAGGACCTGGTGCCAGGAAAAAGCGAGTAGGAAAGATTTCTTTGGCCCTATTTGGTTTTTGGGGTGTGAGAGGCACTCCCTCCCCCCTCCCTCCGGCGCATGAGCAAAGCAGGCCGCGTTCCCAAGCTGTCAGAAATCAGACTTTTGACTCAAATGGCCTTCTGTGTGGCAGCCTAATTAGAAATGGCTAGTGAGGGAGGGGGCAGGCTGCCCTCTCAGAGCCCGGGAGAGCCGCGTCCGGCACGCCGACTGCCCGCCGGCCTGGGGCACGGACCGCTCGCGCCGGCCCAGAGTTTACGGAGAGCCTCAGGTGCCCCCGTGCCAGTCTCTCCTCAAGGACGGGCCTCCTGGTGGGGAGGAGCAGCCCCGATCAATGGAAGGCTCCACGCCTTGGAGAGTCACTGGGGTCAGGCAGAGGTTAATGGCTTGGCCCACAGGTCACACCACAGGAAGAGCCCAAGTCACAAGTGGGACCGGCCTTCCCTCCTCCGAGCTCGCCCGAAGGGGGCCCCTACTGCGTCCGCTCCCAGCCCAGCCTGCCTGCATGGCGTGACGGGAGCGGCTGGGCTTCCACGGGCAAGAAGCTGACTTGGGCTCTGCTTGGTGCCGACATCCAGGTGGCTGGTTCTGGGAATCCTCGGAGCAATGGAGAGAGTGCCTTATGGGAAGACAGAGTTAGGGAGCGGCAGGCTTGGGTTCGGGCTCCCACACGGCAAAAGCTTTCCAGACTTCTCCAAAGTTGCAGAATCTATATGGAGCAGAAGCGTGACTGGACAGATAAGCATTCGGACCCCTTCCCCAGGTTGCTGGGAGGAGCCAGGGAAGGGCCGGCCCAGAGGGGCCATCGGTGTCCCTTTGGGCATGTTGGGAGCCGGCCCAGAGGGGTGGTCGGTGCCGCCTCGGGCACGTCGGGAAGGGCCGGCCCAGAGGGGCCATCGGTGTCCCTTTGGGCATGTCGGGAGCCGGCCCAGAGGGGTCGTTGGTGCCACCTCGGGCACGCACGTTGGAAAGGGCCGGCCCAGAGGGGTGGTCGGTGCCCCTTTGGGCACGCACGTAGGGAAGGGCCGGCCCAGAGGGGTGGTCGGTGCCGCCTCGGGCACGTCGGGAGGGGCCGGCCCAGAGGGGTCGTTGGTGCCACCTCGGGCACGCACGTTGGAAAGGGCCGGCCCAGAGGGGTGGTCGGTGCCCCTTTGGGCACGCACGTAGGGAAGGGCCGGCCCAGAGGGGTGGTCGGTGCCCCTTTGGGCACGTCGGGAGCCGGCCCAGAGGGGTGAGCAGGGGAACGTGGGCGGTGTGTGGGCAGCCAGGGGAGGTGAGCCGGAAGCTCCTCTGAAGACTGGCCGGGCTGGGCTGCCGGAGTGGGGCAGAGGAAAGTCGGCGTGCTGTGGCCTCAGGAAAACGAGCTTTCCAGATAGCTTTGCGTGGGGGCTGGCAGTCATTCTGGGCCCGATGGGGCCTTCCGCCCGCTGTGTCGGGGGGGCCGGCGACTCCGGGGACTCGGATGCTTCCCTGGCCCTGACAGCGTTCTAGGTTCGCTGGGACCCTTGGGGGAGAGCCGTCTGGTAGCCGAGGGAGGAGTCTACAAACAGACTCCAGGTTGGCGGCGTTTGGCAGCAGAGGTTTGGTCTCCCAGGTACTTTGTGTGGCTAAAGGGACCCACACAAGGAAGGGCCGCAGGGAGCCTTAGAGGATGTCTTGTTCGACTTCTCCATAATGAGACCTCTGAGCTTTGAGGGGGAAGTGACTTGTCCAAGGTCTCACAAGGTGTGTCCTCAGGTCAGTGCCCTTCTGCCCATCTGTGTTGTCCATCTGCTTCCAGCCTGCGGAAAAGAACACTAGAAGCGTTGGGTCTGCCTGGGGGTGTTGGCGGGTGTGGAGGTGCTGAGGAGGGGGAGGCGCCGTAGATCCTGGAGGACCCCCTGAGGCAGCACCTTCTTGGACAGCCCAGACGGGGTATATGGCCTGTGCCGTGCCCCATGGCCAACAAGGGACACGCTGGCTCATTGCCAATGGATCTTTCCTCCCACCGTTTATCCCACAGGGGCCTCGGGGGCAGTTGGGCGGTTCAGCGGCGAGAGCCGGGCAGACTTGGGTTCCAGTGTGGCCTCAGCTGTTTCCTCGCTGTGGGACCCTGGACAAGTCACCCCCGGGCCCAGCCCTGGTGCTCTTCTGCTTGGGGGTCATCCCGGGTATCGGCTCTAAGACAGACGGTGTCTAGTTGGTCGTCTTCCCTCTTGGCTGGCCCCCTCGCTCTCCCCTCCCCGGTAGGAGGAGCAGGCACAGGACGAGGACCACCGATTTAGGGCTCCGGCCAGCGGCCCGAGTCAGGCCAGGGCAGGACCGGCACCGGAGCCGCCGACTCCTGGCCCGCGTTTTCTCGGACGCTTGTGGCTTTCCTGTTGCTTTGAAGGGAAGACGCGCGCGTCGTCGCCGTTCCCATCCCTCAGCTCTCCTTCTCGTGCTCTTCCGGGCCAGCGGAGTGAGAACGTGGCCGTGGTGTATTTGGGGAGAGCATCGGGGGATCCGTGCCACTTCCCCGTCCCCCTGGGGGTTCCCGGGTCCATTTCGGGGCCCCTGCGATGCCCCCCCGCGGCCTCCCTTCTTGACCCTTTTCAGAGGGCTCAGCACCGCCGGGAGCTGCTCCACCTGCCCGGCTCTCCTGTCAGGCTCTGATGAGGCGGTCCTCAGGCACCGGCCTGTGAATAAGGTCCGCGTTTGGCTGGTCAGAGTCTTTCCGGGGGCCGGCCAGTGCTCGGGGCTGCTGGTGAGAGCTGCGGCGGAAGGGCTGAGCCCGGGTGCCTGGGACAGGCTCCGATCGGGGTTGCGGCGCGGGTCCTCCAGGACGGCCCGCAGCCTCTTCTGGGGGACGAGTGGCAGCGGAGGCCTCCTTAGATGACTGAGAGCCGGCTGCAGGCCCGAGTTCGGCTGCTGCCACTTTCTGTGGGACCCGGGCAGCTTCTGAACTGGACCAGGCCTCCTTCTGGAGCAGGGCCGGGAAGGTTCTGGAGCGCCCGGGCAGCCTATGGACCCAGCTCGGGAGCCTTTTTTAAACCCTTCAGAATCAGTCCTGTGGATTGGGCTGGGCCATGGGCTGAAGTGGCTGGCCCAGGGTCCCCCAGCTAGGGAACGTTTGGGCTCCATTTGAACCCAGGACCTCCCGTCTCTGGGCCTGGCGCCCAAACCCCCAAGTCACCTAGCGACTGCCCAGGAGGTACAGGATTAGAAACACCTCGAACCTCCCTGTGGGCTCGGGGTCCCTGTTTTGGGGTCTGAAGGGTCTCCAGCCGCAGGAGCTCCTCAGCACCCCGAGAAGCGCCTCGGCTCGTCCATCCCTGCTGGGCCGGGACCGGAGCGCCGTTCCTTGTGCCTCGGTGCCTCGGCTTTAGCTTCGTTCCATGTGTCCCGAGTCATAGTGAGGGGAGCGCCGGGGGACCCAGGAGCCGCTTCTGCGCCCCGGAATGTCCTTCTCTGAAGGTTTCCTTTAGACAAAACCAAGTAGGGGCGCTTGGTTCCCTCGGGGCCACCCGTGGGGTCCACACACAGTCCCAGAGTCGCTCGCGCCAGAGGGAGAAGGCGTCTGCGCCCCGTTAGGGCCGGAGGATCGTTTTCCTTGTTCTGGATTGCCGCTGCCAGAGACCGGCTTCTGAATTCCTGGCCGGGTGACCCTGGGCAGGTCACTCCTCCTGTAAAGGGAGCCGGAGAGGGAAGCGGCCGCGCACTCTGATAGGGTCACGGGGCAGCCGCAGGGCCAGCCGCCCAGCACGATGGCCTCTCCAGCGGGGCAGAGGGAGCCCCGGCCGTGGGGCCACGGAGAGCCCCTTCTGAAGGGCCGGAGATGCCGCGGCGGGAGCCCCCGAAGGGACAGGAGACCCTGAGAAGAGCCGGCTGGAGGCGCTTCCTTCCACACAGTTGGGCATTGGGGGGCTTGGTGGAAGCTGCGGACAAGCTGTGGGGGCCGGTGGGGGCCGGAGGAAGTTTAGAAGCTCCATGGCCCGTGACGAGCCGGCCAGCCGTGTAGACCCTCTGGGACCCAGAGGGACGAATTCAGGCCCCCCAGGATATCTGTGCATGCAGAGACCAGGAAGGGAGTCGAGCCTCCGTCCTGGGGAGCCTCCCCAAGAGGGGATCCGGGCCTTCCACTGCTGCACGGAGGTTCTCCATAGCCAGCCGGGGCGGGGAGGGGGGACTTCAGAGGGCTTCTAGGAAGTCCGGCAGCCCCTGGGCAGGTATCAGTCAGGCGAGGGGGCCTCCGGGGTCCCTCCTCACTGGGGAGGCTTTGATCCCCCTCAAGGGTGCTTCTTCTCTGGGCATGGAGGGGGGCGTCTCTAGCTCGGCCCCCCATCACTGCCTTTGGCTGGATGACCGGGATACATTGTATCCTTTGGGGGGCTGACCCCACCCCCCCGCCCCTGGGCTCCGCCGTCCGGTTACCTAGTTGGGGCCGGGCAGCCCAACACGTTACAGGGGCCCACAAGGCCCCCCTGGGAGCCTCTGGAACTCGGAGCCTTGGCCGCCACAGGGGCTCGATGCTCTCACACCTTCCCTGGGGGCTCCTCCCCTGTCCCAGGTGCCTCGGTCGTGGCTGGTCCCCAGCACGCAGGTGGGGCTTCCCCTGACCTTGGGGATCAATGGACTGCGCCAGCCCCTGAGGCCGGAGGGAAGGGAAGGCAGAGGGGGCCGGGCAGCACCCCGACAATGCTCCATGGAGACGGCTCGGCCCTTAGGGATTCGGGGTGGTGTCTGTGCTTGGGACCCCCTGGCTGGGGGAGGCCCTTTTGGCCCCTGCTTTGTAGGAGCACCTGGGGGGCCACCAGGGCTCCCACTGTGGGATTTCTGAGTTGTTAAGGGGTAGGAGAGAGGGAGACAGACAGACAGACAGAGAGAGCATCAGGAGGGGGGCTTGAGAGGGCCACTTTGGTTTTCCTTCGGTCAACGTGGGTCCTCCTCAGAGGGAGTTTGGATGAAGCTGGACAGCCGAGCGTGCGCGGGGTCCGGCTGGGGCGCTCTCTGTAGTCCTGGCAGAGGTGTCGCCACTCTCCCTGCTCGTTGCTCTCCTGGCACCCCTTCGTGGTCGCTGAGGGCCGCCCGGTGCCTTTTGGCCTCGTTCCTCTTTCTGTCTTTGGTACCAGGGAGGCCCCGGACGTTCCTCCAGCCCAGCCTCCCCGACTCTGCGTCCCCTGTAGGTGCCGTCAGGCCTTCCGCAGAGCCTGGCTCCTGGCAGGGTTCAAGCTCAGACCCCTCCGCCTCCGGGGGCCACGTTTCCAGCTCCTGCCAGGCTTCTCTCTCTCACTTGGTCTGGTCCATCCACTTCCCATCTCCAGGTTTCTGTCCAGGCTCTCGCAGGCTGGAACGACGTCCCTCCCCCCGAGCCGCTGGTGTTTCCTGGGTCCTGCCCTCGGCCTGTATTTCAGGACACGTTTCTGATCCACGGAGGCACCGAGGGAGGCGTCTGCTTCTCACTCCTGGCGTGGAGGCTCCTCGCAGCGGGCAGGCGGCCTCTGGCTCTCTGGAGGTTCGGACCTCGGGCCCTTCTGCCTTCCCCCTCGGAGGAGGCTCGTTGTCGGCAGAATTGAGGAGACGGGGCTGCCGGCGCCCCGAGAGAAGCGCAGACGAGCCAGACTCGGAACATGGCCGCGACACCCCCAACCACATTCTCAGTTTTCTTTCATCGGGACTCTGTCACGCCGGAGACGGACCTAAATTTGTAGCCACAAAACCGCTTGTGGAGTCACGACAAGCTGTGTTGGCTTCCCTCGGGGCTTATTTTGTTTTTGGTCCAGACTTGGGATGCCGCTCTGTCGCGGGGAGACTCCCAGCCTGCACAGCGGCGGCCACTTTTCCATCACTCGGAGCCTTAGAGGACGGCCGCCGTGTGCTGAGGGCTGACATCCTCTGGCCGGCTCCTGCCCCAGGCCCCTCCCTTCTCGGCCCACTCAGGGCCTCATTGATCCTAATCAAGCCCTGTGGGCGTTTGGTGCCCCACGGTGCCCGGCTCACGGTGCCCGGCTCACGGGACCCAGCACAAGGGACTTGGCACCCAGTGCGTGCTCTGGGAGGGCCGCAGCCCGGCTTGTCCTCTCTTAGTTATTAATGTGTCTTGGCTCAGAGGTGCTCGCTGCCTGCTGTCAGGGGCTGCTCTCTCTTCCAGGACTCTGGGTGCCACAGCTGGCCAGCCTCGGAGAAGAGCTGACCTTTCTGAGGCGCCGGGGCCACGGGCTGGGGCTCGTGATCCTGTTTACCCAGGTGCGGCCCCACTTGAATTTCATCGGCCGGCTAGCGTCTACCTGATCCTGGTGGCTCCTCTGGGAGCCCGTTAGAGCTGCTCCCCAGAGAGGACAGCCCCAGGTCAGTGATGGCCTCAGGTTCAGGGGAGAGAGAGCAGCCCCCTGCTCTCGCCGCAGGGCCTTTACGCCCTCTCACTGGGCTGTGTTGGCTTCAAATCCAATAAAGAGGGCAGCTAGGAGTAGAGAGAGCCGGGCCTAGAGACATTGGAGGTCCTGGGTTCCAATTTGGCCCCCGAGAAGTCCCCTAACCCCCAGTGCCTCGCTATGGAACCCGACGGCGTATGGGTGGAAGATCAGGGTTTGTGCCCCCAAACAGCTCATTCAGACCACGGGGACACCTAGAATTGGCCTTATGGTGGACATCAGAACCTGAGAATTGGAGGGGAGCTCAGCGGTCATCTGGGCCAGGCCCTCGGAGAGGGAGGGATGCGTCCTCGGTCACTCAGGAGCTGGACACGGCCCTGCGTACTCTGGCCGGACCATGTGGCTTTCCCAGCTTTGGTCCAGAAGCGGCTTAGAATCTGAACCCCAGCGGACCAAGAAGGGGGGTCAGGTTGGACTCAGGCAGACCCTCGGTTGGGCTACTCCGTGGGCAGTGGGGTTCCGGTGGGGATCTAGGGAGGGCTGTGTGAGCGCCGCCCTGGGCAGGCTTGGATTCTCGGTGCGGAGCAGAGCTGGCACATTCTCCAGATGCCAGGCAGCTCGCTGGGCAGGCTTTCCAGGGGCAGCTGGCGGCCTCCTCCCTGCCCTAGAAAAGCTCCAGCTAAGCTCTGAGCCACCCACCTTGACGTTCCCCTCGGGGAGACACACGTACTTTGGGGATTGGGTATGACAACGATTGATCCGGCTCAGAGGAGATCATAACCCTCCCGGCACCCCCCGAGGACACCGAAGTGCCTGCTGGGGATTGGCCTGGGTACGGGACATGCTTTCTGCAGACCTGCTCGATGCCCGCTCTGTCCTGGGCATTTAGGAAGCCCTACCCGTGTACGAATCACTGGGCCAAAGGGCCCTGCCCCTGGGGAGCTGACATGGAAACACGCATGTACATATGAGGCACATGTGTGTGTGGAGTAGATAGAAGACGCTGGCTGGGGAAGGGGCCCCCCAGAAAGGTTTGAACTCAGAAGGAGGCCAAGGAGCTCATTCTCTCGTCCTCTGCCCCCTCTCTCTGGCCCTGGGCACACGGGGAGGCTCCCTCCCTATCTCTTGGGTGGATGTCCGTCTCCCCAAAGCGTCAGAGACAGCAGGAGAGCCGGGAGAAGAGGGCTCTCCCCCTTCTTCTGGTCATCCGCTTCCTTGATTTGTGTAGGGCTGCTTCAGACGTAGATTGGGAGTGGAGAGAGCCCAGTGGTCCGCGGCCCTTCCTGCCCCATCCACGGGGCAATGGGTTCCATCCTGAGCTCTGTGGAGGCTCCTCTTAGCCAGGACTGAGCTCGAGGGACGAGGGGCACCTCCGCTTCCTCTGTGCTCACTGCCCTCTGCCTGACGTCCAGCCTCACCGTCTACGTAGCCCGCTCTGTCCATCTCCAGTGGCCTCTTCCCAGGCCTCCTCCTCCTCCTCGGCCTCATTCTAGCCTTTGCTGCTGCTGAGACCCTCATCTTTCCGGGTTTTCGGGGCAGGCCTGTCTCCTGCTTCTCCCCCGCCCAGCCGCCTGCTCCTCCTCCAGGGAAGTCAAGGAGCTGGAGGACCCTGGCCCGAGCCCTCTCCTTGTCAGGATTCCACTGGGCAGTCCCATCGGCTCTCTCGGATTTAGTGATCTCCTTAGCCAGCCCTCCCCTGTGCGGCGCCCCGTCCTGTCTCTCATCAGCATTTTCAGAGTCTGACAATGCCTGCCTGTCTTTCCTTGAATGCTCCCCTGCTTTCCTGAGCCTGTCGCTGCCCCATTCCTCCTCCCCTCCTTCCGGGACTGTGGAATGGGTCTGTTGGCCCCACGGCTCTTCCCTCTCGTCCAGCTTCCCTTTGACTGTCCAAGTGATCTTCCTGCAATCTGGTCTGACCGAGCGCGTGCCCTCCTCAGGAGCTCCCATCACCCCAGAACGGGGCAGGAAATCCTTTTTTGGCATTCAGAGCCCTTCCAGGCCCCTCTCACCTCCTTCACCCCATCTTCTGGCCGGTTTACTCCCCCGCTTGCCCAGGGATCCCGTTGCATCCTCTCCGTCTCATGCCCTCCCGTACGCTCCATCCAGGGACGCTCCCGGCTCCCCAGCCTGCGTTCCTCTGGCTGTCCCCCTGCCTCCCAATGCCCCCCCAGGCCCAGCCTATACAAGGGGCGGGAGCTCTGGGATCATTTCTGGGGGATCCTGTCTGCGCCCTGCTGGTGCTCCCCGCTTCATAGCGTGAGCTCCTCGAGGAGCCCAGGTTCATGGTGTGGCTGGAGGGTGGGTCAGCATGGGGACCTCTCTTAAAGGACACCCCCATGATTAGAGTGGGGAGAGACTGCGGTAGCCCCCTCCCCCCCATCCTTTTCCCTTAAAGTGCCAAGCGAGGATTCTGAAAAGCAATGATTTTCTGAAAATGTGACCCTTCCCACACTTTCCCCTTCGGATAACGGTGCCCTGGGAGGGAGGCGCCTGGGGGGCCGTCCTGCTGAGACTGGCCCACGTGCGTGCCCCGAGACAAGTCACTTGGCTTCTTCTCCTCTGGACAGGCCCTGGGGCCATGGTTGTCAGAGGACTGTCCAGCCCCGGGTCTGCTGAGGATCTGCCACACTCCGTTCTTCCCTAGAGCAGCGTTCATGCCGGGGCTGTGGCCTGTTTTAAGTGGTGCTCTCACAGGAGGCCAGGCCGGTGGTGTGCCTGCTGGGATCCGCTCCCGTCCTCCCCCAGCCCAAGCCCTCCTTCAGCATCCACGCTGCTCCTGGACGGAACAGCTGAGAGAAATCGGCAGGTGTTTGCAGGAAGAAAATCCAGCCGGGTGTGTGTGGGAAAGTGGACCCTGCCAGTACCAGTACCAGCGTGGAGGCCCACGGGGGCTGCTTCCTGGGAATCGGACTGCACCTCCTCCTGGAAACGGACCCCCATCCGCCTGGCACGGAGCAGACGGTCCCTTCTCGGGGGAGCCGGCGATGCTTCCTGTGCTTGCCGACTGCGTCCTGCCCCTTCTGCTGAGCTCTCCGGGATGGCGTGACATTGACGAGCTGCTTGATACGAACAGCCTGATATTAACCAAGGTTTGGCGAACCAGCGAGCCGGAGGGCTCTCGAGCGGGAGGCTCCTCGCTGCAGGCGGGGGCCGGCCCGCGGGATGGGAGACGGGGCTGCTGGAGGCCCGAGTCGCAGGATCGCGGGCCGGGCGGGCATTCCGCTCTTAGTGCGCGCTGCCTGACGAGTCCAAGCCCGCCGTTACTGGGGATAAGCGAGGCCCAGAGAGCTCGGAACCTGCCGCGTGTCGGGGCCAGACGCGGTGTCTATTTTGGGTTGGTCAGGGAACCCCTCCAGGCCTCAGTTTCTTCCTCTGTACAATGGAAGAGTTCCTCATTCTGCCTCTACGGTCCCAGGATCCCCATCCACGGCCATCGCGTCTTGACCCGGTCGTGCCGAAGAGTGGGGCGGCCGTCCCACCGGGAGGACTCTGTGCCCATCCCAGCGGTCTGCCGGAACATCGCAAGAGCCTCGCCGGGGCAGACGGCTTCCAGGAAGACTGGCCGGAGCCTGCCCTGCCCCGCTGGCCGTGGACGCCAGCTGGGCCCGTGCCTGGCGTCTCGCTGCTTCTTCATGACTTTAGGGACCGGCCCGCTCTGGGCCCAGTCCTGGGACGACGGATTCTCGGCTTTGTGAAGTTGGCCGCTGGACCGCCACCGTTCTCCTGGTCACGTTTCACCCCGTTACTTAAGGAAGTGACAAACGAGCCCCCCCAGGCCTACCTTCAGTCCAAAGCCGCAGCTCTGCTCTTGGGCGGCTGCCTCAGACAGAGGGAGGCCAGAAGGCCGAACGTCCCTGAAGGCTAGAGAGCCTGGCCGAGGGGTCAGAGGGTGTCCAGGCTCCCCCTCCAGGCTGACTTTCCCCAAACAAACTGGGGTCCCGCCTCCGTCGCTGCCCCCAGAGCGGGAACGAGCGGGAGGCCGCGGAAGGCAGGGTCGGCGGCTGCCCGAATCCTGTGTGACCCGAAGCTCCTCCTGGGGACCGGCCGTGCTTCGGCCCGGAAGCCTCGGACCGGCAGTTAGCGGAAGCCCGACGTGAGATCCGGCCGCAGCCCTGGGCACGAGCTCCCTTCGGACCCCGAGCCCAGGGGAGACAAAGCGGGGCTGCTGCCCTTGGAGGGGAGCCCCGGCCCGGCCCGGCCCTCCGGACGCCTCCAGGCTGAGGGAGGCTTCCGGCAGCTCCGCTTGCCCTGCTCAGCCGCCCGTCATCTCTCTCCGCCCAAGAGCCTCCCGGAGCTGCTCTCGGCCGGCCGGCGCTGCCCCGCACACACTTCTTCCTAAGACGGCCTCGGGCCGGCGGAGCTCCTCATTCGGGGGAGGACAGGCCGCCCCGGGCCCTTGGAGCTTCTCCAGCACACGCGAGCACGGCCGAGGGATGGCGGGCGGCTGCCAGGAGAGGAAGCGCCGCCTGCTCTCGTTGCCGCTTCCTCTGGCGGCCTCCGGGAAGGCCCCGTCCTCTGGGCGCCACCCGGCCTGGCCTCCGGGCTCCCTCGGGAGGCCCCCGCGGGCGGCTCTGGCCCCGTCTGTCCTCGGACGTCCCGCCTGGCCTTGTGCCGGGGGGAGCCCGGGGTGCGGCTGCCCGCCTGGTTCTGTTGGGCCCCCCGAGGCTGGGCTGGGCACTCAACGTCGGCCCCGGAGGCTGGTGGGGGCGCCGTCGGGCCTGTTCTAGGCCGCTCGGCGGGCGGTCCTTCCCCCCGGCCCTGCCCACGAGGACCTCGCCGGGGCCCCTGGCCGTCGGGCAGGGCAGGGTGGGGGGGCCTCCTCGGGGCCCAGCGCAGGCCTGGGCACTTGGGGGGCTCCGGAGGACCCCTGGGGATGGGGGAACCCCCGAGACCTCAGCCCTTGGGTGGGAGCCCCGAGCCTGTCCTCGCCCGTCCTGGTGTCTGCCGCAGCCCCTCCAATTGTCTTCCCTCTTTGCCCTTTTCTTTGGAGGGGCGTCTGTTCCCGTGTTCCAACGAGGAGGGCCGAGCCCCTTCCGGCCGGCCCCCCTCGCCCTGGCCTCCGTTTCCTGCGGGCCTCCCCTGCCTCCCTCCCTGCCGTCCACCACCGAGGCTGGTTCAGGTATTCATTTTGCTCCTCCGTCCTCCCGGGCACGTGGGGAGCTTCGGCAGAGCCGGCTGAAGGGGGAGATGGCCACGGGGCTGCCCGGCTCCCCTGGTCCCAGAGTCCAGTTTCCCAGCCTCTGGCCACCCCGTGGGCTGCTGACTAGCCGTGGACCCGGAGGGGGGGCCTCGGGCTCTACACATCATGTTGCTGACTGCTAGATGGAGGCAGGACACGGGCGGAGGAAGGGGGCGCTCATGGGAGGCCGGAGAAGTTGGGCTTCGGGGAGCTGCTCGGGGCGCTGGAGGAGGGTCCCCGCCACCCGTGGCCTCATCAGCATCCGTCCGTCTGTCTCTTCCGCTCCCTTCCCTCAGCTTCTGCCTTAGAATGGCCTCTTGGCTCCAAGGCAGAAGTGACTTGCCCAGGGTCACACCTCTAGGAAGTAGGAGACTAGATTTGAACCCAGAACCTCTCCCTCCCTCCCAGGCACCCTCTGCCTGTCCCTGCCGCATCTACACTCAGAGCTGTGAAGGCGAGTTGTGCGTGTGAGGGGGAGCCCCAAGAGCCCTGCAGGAAGCTGGCGCCCTTCTTCAGCCTCTCCTAGGGATGCCCGGGGCACACCTCTGCCTCTCAGCACGGAGGCCGAGCAGCCTCCCTGCCTCCTCCCAGAAACGCCTGGCCGCCCCCAGCTCGGGTTCAGGGCCTCAGCTAGGGGCAAGCCTGGCGCCCGTGGGGGGAGGCCAGAAGGCCGGATCCTCAGCCAGCTCCGAGTCTTTTCTTTTTCAACAGAATCAAACACACTTCCACAAACCGGAGAGGAGGCAGGGAGGAGGCGGGGAGGAGGCGGGGAGGAGGCCCGGGTGCTGGGCCTGGCCTGGCTCCCGATGAAGAAAAGCTAAGACCTGCTGAGAGTTCACGGTCTGAGGGTCAGCGAGGGATGCCTGGAGGAGTCCCCCAAAGGGACGGCCTCCCCATTGGGCCTCCAGAGCCGCCACCCTCCACGTGCTGCTTTGGCTTTGAGGGAGGCACCACCTATACCTGGGCCCGGGAGGGGGGGTGGGACGGAGGCCGGACGGGCCCTTGTCGGCCCTGGCCCATTCCTGAACCCCGGCTCTGGGCCAGACTCTCGGGGTGCCGGGCCTCCGCCAGGCTGAGTCTCAAGGCGAGGGAGCGGCTGCATGCCAGGCCCCGAATGGTGGAAGTCAGGCCGGAGCCTCTGAGAGGAGCCTCCGGCCCCCGCCCGTGCTCGCCTCCGAGCACCCCGGAAAGGCCGCTTCTGGGGAGGAGGCGGCGGGAGGAGGCGAGCGAGAGCCCGGGCAGTGCGGAGTGATGGGGGGCCCCACTTTGGTGTGAGCCCCCGCAGCACCTCCCAGGCTTAAAGCTTCCCCTTTTGTGGGCTCGTACTTGGCTAGAAGTGATTTCCTTTAAAGCCCAATTAATTTAATGCACATTATGAGGAGGGGTCTGTGTGCATAGCACAAGCGGGGGCCAGCCGGGGAGTCTGGGGGGCTGCCCGCCCGCCCGGGGTTCTGGAGGCCGTGGGGGGGGGGGGCTCCCCTCCTCACGGGGAGGGCTTGGAGCCGTTCAGCGGTTGTTTATTAAACCTGTCGTGGCCCGGCCACCCGCCCTGGTCCCCCATCCCCCAGGGTGCTGGGTGCGAGGCGGGCAGAGGCCAGTGAGCCGGCCCAGGCTCTGGGGAGCTCTCTTGGCAGAACGAGTGCCCGGCCTCGGCCTGGATTCAGACCTGCCACAGAGACCTCAATGGAGTCACAGGACCTCCCCCGCCTCAGATTCCCATAAAGTGAGGGGTCCGTCCAGCCATCAGGCCTGCCACGGGGTACCGGGGGAACCAAAAGGGGTGCCACCCCCGTCTAAGACAGGCTGAGGCCAGCCCTGCAGCCTCTACTCTCCTCTGCCTCTTGGCACAGAGCTTCCCTGGCCCTTGTGACAGTCGAGGATGGATCCCCAATGCAGGGGCCCCTCCGGGGCGGATCCCCAATGCAGGGCCCCCTCTGGGCACGCACGAGGCCTTCCGAGGAGGTGGCCGGGAGCCGAGCTCCCCCCGAGGCCTCGTCCGTGTCACTGATGGGGGAAGCTGGGCTCTCGCCGCTCCCTGACGTCCGGCTGCTTCTGGGCCTTCTTGTGTTTCCTCCAGGGCCCCGCGTGGAGCCCGGGCGGTCGGGCCGAGCACTTTCTCCTCTTAGCTGCCTCTTTCGCGGCGAGCCCAGCAGCGGTCGGCGGTGGGGAGGCGTTTCCTCTCTGCCACCAGAGGCAGCAGCCGGAGCGGGGGGCTGGGGGGCCCGGCGGCACCCCTCGGCGCAGTGCCGCGTCCTGACCGTGCCTGCGTTCTTGTGTTCCAGCAAGCGCGGGCCGAGCAGGAGGAGGAGTTCATCAGCAACACGCTCTTCAAGAAGATCCAGGCCCTGCAGAAGGAGAAGGAGACGCTGGCCGTGAACTACGAGAAGGAAGAGGAGTTCCTCACCAACGAGCTCTCCCGCAAGCTCATGCAGGTAAGCCGGGCCGTGCCGGGAGGGGGCAGACGCGGGCACCGCCCGGCCTGCCCCGGGGCCCTCTGGGGCCCGGCGTGCCTCTTTGCTTCTACAAACGCTTTCCTTGACACTTGGTGTCGGGGAGCCCACAGGAGGGCCCAGGGGCTGGAGGCAGGAGGCAGGGCCTGGCCGGGGGACCCGCTTGGCCCAGCCCTGCTGCTCTTCTGGCCTGGAGCCCATCCACAGCATTGACCCTGAGGCGGAAGGTGAGCGTTTAAACACACAGTTCTGTGCTGGGGTGCGAGGCATGGCCCAGCCTCCCACTTCTGGCTCTCCGGAGCGGGGTGCGGGGGCGGCACGCTCGCCGCCAGACTTCACGGCAGCCGAAAACCAGAGACGACTGAACGCCGGCCGGCCGGAGAATGGGCGCATACATGGGGGGCGGGAAGCTCTTCCGCAGTCACGCAGCCCTCCTCCCCTTCCAGCTGGTAGGCCTGGGCCATTAAGGGACTTGCCCGGGTCACCCCGCTGGGAAGCATCCGCATTTGAACCCAGGAGCCTGTCTCAAGGCCTGGCTCTCGGGACCCCTTCCCGCAGCCTTCTAAAGGGATGCCTGCTCTTGGAGAGGGCTGAATGCCGGAAGACTCATTCGGAAACGACGGAGAACGAAGCAGCCTCGAGAGGCTTCTGGATACCCAGGGAGCCCCGAGAACAGATTCTGACTCCGTGAGCTTTCCTCTTGATGACTCCATCCAGCCCCGTGCTAGTGCCAGGGAGGCCGAGCCCGCAACCAAGCCCCCATGTGGGCAAAGAGGAACCCTGGCACCCCCTGTCTCCAGAGAGGAACCCTGGCACCCCCTGCCTCCAGAGAGGAACCCTGGCACCCCCTGCCTCCGGAGAGGAACCCAGGCACCCCCTGCCTCCAGAGAGGAACCCTGGCACCCCCTGCCTCCGGAGAGGAACCCAGGCACCCCCTGCCTCCAGAGAGGAACCCAGGCACCCCCTGCCTCCGGAGAGGAACCCAGGCACCCCCTGCCTCCGGAGAGGAACCCAGGCACCCCCTGCCTCCAGAGAGGAACCCTGGCACCCCCTGCCTCCGGAGAGGGCATGCAGCGGGAATCACTAGGATTGCTGAGCTATGGACTAGGGCAGAAGGACTGGGAGTCGATGGATTCAGCCTTTTCCAGGCCAGCTGTTCAGGAGAGGAGAAGAGAGCCGGCTTGGAGCACAGAGCAGCCCCAGAGGCCCCCCTGGAGCAGGAGGAAGCATGATGCCGGGATAACTGAGCTGGGGAGTGGGCGAGGAGACTGACTCCTGATTGGGAATGTCAGTGGGAGAAACTAGCAATCATTGACTCAGACAAGACCTTTCCTTCATGAACTCGGATCTTCCAGCTTAGAATCAGTACTGCGTATGGGTTCCAAGGCAAAGGAGTGGGGAGGGCTGGGCAGTGATGGTAAACCTGTGGCACGGGGGCCAAAGACGGCATGCAGTGCTCTTTGTCTGCACATGCTTTTCCCTCCCACCCCCAGGCAGAGGGACTTGGGTGGAGCCACTCCCCTCCCCTGCCCCTCTGTTCAGAAGCCAATGGGAGCAGTTCTCTCTCCCTGGGGAGTGGTGGGTATAGGGGGCAGGGCACGGCACAAGGTCTCTAAAGGTTCACCATCACTGGGCCAGGCAATCAGAGATAAGCGATTTGCCTGGAATCACACGGTTAGGACATGCTTTTTCTTTTTTTCCCTGCATTATGGTGTTCATTTTTTTAAGCCTTCACCTATTGGCTTGAAGGCAGAAGAGCCATGATGGCCAGGCAATGGGGGTAAAGTGACTTGTCCAGGGTCACCCAGCTAGGAAGTGTCTGAGGCCAGATTTGAATCCAGGACCTCCTGTCTCCAGACCTGGCTCCCTACTGAACCACTCAACTGCCCCCAAGGAGGCCTTATTGATTCCACTTCTTGTCTTCTCTCTCCATGACTCCCCCAACCCCACGATCTGGTATTTGCTCATGGGATACACATTAGCGTAAGGTAGGGATGCTTTTGGGTTAGTCCCCAGAACTGGACGTGGTCCCTCCTGGCCTGGCACAGGTTCTTTACAGACGCTTCTGGATGGCCCAAAGGTGCCGCATGAGGCACTGTCTAAATCAACAGAAGAAGAGCCTGGGGTCTTGGAAGTGGCTCTGCTGAGGCTGCCCCTCCAATCTCATCTTATAGATGAGAACCATCGCCAGGTCCCAGGATGTACCCCGAGGGGCAGAGCCAGGGTTCAAAGTCGGCCTTTGCCCCCTGGGCTGTCTGCACGATCAGACGTCTAAGCAGAGCCGTTGGCCCCGTGTTTCCCTGCCGAGAGGCATTTCTCGATGCTGACACTGAAGCTTGGTCCCCGAGTCCGCCCAAGCTTTCTCAGTCATTCGGCTCCTCGTCGTGTCTGGCACTCGCTGCTCCCAGAACCCTGTGGTGCCCAGCTGCCTTTCTGCACAGTCTGGGATGTGCTGGGGTGCACGGCATCCTTCTGTACCCCCAAAATCGCAGAGGACTTTGGACTGTTCACAGCCCTTTGTGCCGCTTCTGTCTATCGCTCTTTGAGGACTTCCGCTCTCTTCCGGCCTGTGAAGCTGCCCCAGCTCTGGGGCCCCCTTGGAAGGCGGCTGTTCCCGAGCTGAAGGACTCACTGCGACGCCCAACCCAGAGCTTCCAGAGAGGCATGACGGACGCTGTCTAAAGGTGTGGGGTGTCCGCAGCGGCCCTGGCTCACCTGCCTCCCTCCTCTTCCCTGGGAGGCAGAGCGGCGGCTCCCTGGCCTCCACTCCTCCCAGCCCAGCATGGAGCATAGGATGGGCTTCCGGCCTGGTCGGAGGCTGCTCATCAGCCTGAGCAGGCAGTTATCCACCTCGTCTGTGTGGCGCTCGCTGCCCACCTGGAGCTGACGGCCTCATGCTGGGGCGCCAAAAGGAGGCACGACAAGCTCTACTTGGAGTGTCAGAGAGGGAAGGCTCCGGGGCTCCCTGGAAGGAGAGGGGCCTTCTGGGAGGATGCAGGCCAGACTACAGCCCTGGAGGGAAGGCTCTGGGGATGCCTAAAAGGAGAGGGGCCTTCGGGGAGGGTGCAGGCCAGGCTACAGCCCTGGAGGGAAGGCTCAGGGGCTCCCAGGAAGGAGAGGGGCCTTCTAGGAGGGTGCAGGCCAGACTGAAGCCCTAGAGGGAAGGCTCTAGGGCCGCCTGGAAGGAGAGGGGCCTTCTGGGAGGGTGCAGGCCAGGCTACAGCCCTGAAGGGAAGGCTCTAGGGCCGCCTGGAAGGAGAGGGGCCTTCTGGGAGGGTGCAGGCCAGGCTACAGCCCTGGAGGGAAGGTTCTAGGGCCGCCTGGAAGGAGAGGGGCCTTTTGGGAGGGTGCAGGCCAGAGTGAAGCCCTGGAGGGAAGGTTCTAGGGCCGCCTGGAAGGAGAGGGGCCTTCTAGGAGGGTGCAGGCCAGACTGAAGCCCTAGAGGGAGGGCTCTAGGGCCACCTGGAAGGAGAGGGGCCTTCTGGGAGGGTGCAGGCCAGAGTGAAGCCCTAGAGGGAAGGTTCCGGGGATGCCTGGAAGGAGAGGGGCCTTCTGGGAGGGTACCAGCCAGACTGAAGCCCTGGAGGGAAGGTTCTAGGGCCGCCTGGAAGGAGAGGGGCCTTCTGGGAGGGTGTAGGCCAGAGTGAAGCCCTAGAGGGAAGGCTCTAGGGTCGCCTGGAAGGAGAGGGGCCTTCTGGGAGGGTGCAGGCCAGGCTACAGCCCTGGAGGGAAGGCTCAGGGGCTGCCTGGAAGGAGAGGGGCCTTCTGGGAGGGTGCAGGCCAGGCTACAGCCCTGGAGGGAAGGCTCTAGGGCCGCCTGGAAGGAGAGGGGTCTTCTAGGAGGGTGCAGGCCAGACTGAAGCCCTAGAGGGAGGGCTCTAGGGCCACCTGGAAGGAGAGGGGCCTTCTGGGAGGGTGCAGGCCAGACTGAAGCCCTAGAGGGAAGGCTCCGGGGATGCCTGGAAGGAGAGGGGCCTTCTGGGAGGGTGCAGGCCAGGCTACAGCCCTGGAGGGAAGGCTCTAGGGCCGTCTGGAAGGAGAGGGGCCTCCTGGGAGGGTACAGGCCAGACTGAAGCCCTGGAGGGAAGGCTCTAGGGCCGCCTGGAAGGAGAGGGGCCTTCTGGGAGGGTGCAGGCCAGGCTACAGCCCTGGAGGGAAGGTTCTAGGGCCGCCTGGAAGGAGAGGGGCCTTCTAGGAGGGTGCAGGCCAGACTGAAGCCCTAGAGGGAGGGCTCTAGGGCCACCTGGAAGGAGAGGGGCCTTCTGGGAGGGTGCAGGCCAGAGTGAAGCCCTAGAGGGAAGGTTCCGGGGATGCCTGGAAGGAGAGGGGCCTTCTGGGAGGGTACCAGCCAGACTGAAGCCCTGGAGGGAAGGTTCTAGGGCCGCCTGGAAGGAGAGGGGCCTTCTGGGAGGGTGTAGGCCAGAGTGAAGCCCTAGAGGGAAGGCTCTAGGGTCGCCTGGAAGGAGAGGGGCCTTCTGGGAGGGTGCAGGCCAGGCTACAGCCCTGGAGGGAAGGCTCTAGGGCCGCCTGGAAGGAGAGGGGTCTTCTAGGAGGGTGCAGGCCAGGCTACAGCCCTGGAGGGAAGGCTCAGGGGCTGCCTGGAAGGAGAGGGGCCTTCTGGGAGGGTGCAGGCCAGGCTACAGCCCTGGAGGGAAGGCTCTAGGGCCGCCTGGAAGGAGAGGGGTCTTCTAGGAGGGTGCAGGCCAGACTGAAGCCCTAGAGGGAGGGCTCTAGGGCCACCTGGAAGGAGAGGGGCCTTCTGGGAGGGTACCAGCCAGACTGAAGCCCTGGAGGGAAGGTTCTAGGGCCGCCTGGAAGGAGAGGGGCCTTCTGGGAGGGTGTAGGCCAGAGTGAAGCCCTAGAGGGAAGGCTCTAGGGTCGCCTGGAAGGAGAGGGGCCTTCTGGGAGGGTGCAGGCCAGGCTACAGCCCTGGAGGGAAGGCTCTAGGGCCGTCTGGAAGGAGAGGGGCCTCCTGGGAGGGTACAGGCCAGACTGAAGCCCTGGAGGGAAGGCTCTAGGGTCGCCTGGAAGGAGAGGGGCCTTCTGGGAGGGTGCAGGCGGGCCAAGGTTGCCCTCTGCCTCTGGAGGGGTCGGCCCCAAGGATGGCAGAGCTCTCTGGCTGGTGGGCCTTTCCTCCCCGTCCTCTTCCCATTCTCGTTGGCAGTCCCTGTGGTGGCTGCAGGCCATCTTCCTGCTCTTGGGCAGAGGAAGCCCGGCATGCGCTTGGCCTGAGAGCCCGGGGCCTAGTCGGTGTTCCTTCTGAGGACGGGCTGGGCCTGCTGGCTCCACACTGTCTCTGGGTGGTGCCTGGCCAGGCAGGAGTTTGTGTCATTGGGGCAGTCTGGGGAAACCCAGCAGCGCGCCCCGAGCCGCAGCCTGACTTGGGAGCACGCCCGAGGAGCGTCGGAGGAGCGTTGGAGGCCGCTCGCCTCGCTGCCTTCCAGCCTCTTCGACGTTCGGCCAGTCCGACGCTCGTCCCTGTCGAGGTCGCCGTGAGCAGCCCCTGCCCGAGAGGTGCCCGAGCACGTCCGCTCAGGTCCGGGCGGGTGACGCACGGACGGGCCTTCTGTTCCAAGCTGCCTCTTGAAACCAGACCGGAGACAGGAGCTTGCCGCGGCCCCTTGTTGCTGCTGCCGTCCCGTCTCTCCAGTCCAGGCCCTGGATGCAGCAGTCAGCCTTTGGGGGGGCAGCGAGGTGACTCGGGAAGGAAGGTCAGGCCTGGAGGCCGGAGGCCCTGGGTTTGAATGTGGCCTCCGGCTCCCGACAAGTCACCGAACCCCATTGGCTCGCCCCCCGTCTGCCTTCGAACCAGTGCCCGGCCCTGATTCTAGGATGGAAGGTGAGGAATCCTGCCGGAGGCCACCCAGCCGCTTTCTCTGCTCATCCCCTTCTGCAACAGGACGGGTTTGAGTTGGGCGATTGCTGCCATCCCTGCGCTCTGGGAAGCTAAGCGCCAGCCACCCCCCCGCAGGACGAGGACACGGGCTTCCTCGTGAGGTCAGACGGGGCCCCACGTGGCTTACGCCCACCCCCGCGGCAGCGCCCGGACAGAGCGGCTGTGCGGGGCCCCGCGGGGCCCAGGCCGGCCCTCGGCAGCCGCTCTGTGCCAGGCGGGGGGCGACGAAGGCCGTCCTCGCCCTCGGGGAGAAATGCAGCTGCGGAGAAGGTGGAAGCAGCCAGATTTAGACTCAATTTACCGACGAGGAAGCTGGAACCCCAAATGCCGCTGTGCTGGCCAAGCTCGTGGCCGCCCCAGAGCGCACCGGGGGAGGCAGACGGGCCTCCCAGCTGCCATGGCTCCTCCACAGAGAATGCGTCGTGAGGCTCGCTTGTGCGTGTGCAGAGCCGCTTTCTTAAACGGGTTTCACCAGAGAACGGTGTTTCGAGAGCGGAGAGGGGCTTCGCGTCACCAAGTGGGGGCTGAAACCCTCCCCTGGACGCTGCCGTAGCCTCAGGCACGTTTGTGCTGGATCATCGGGGGCCGCCCATGCCAGGCCTCGGCCTCGAGGGAACACGATGCTGATGGCCGCGTCTACTGAGCCAAGGCCGCGGCGAGAATACGGCTCGCCCCAGAGGCTGACCCTATCAAGTGACCGTCCCGAGCAAGCCCGAGAGGCGAGCCAGCAGTCCTGAGCGCCACGGCGGCCAGAGGCCCCGGCTCAGGCCTTGATCTCCTCCACAGAGTCTCACCCAGCTCCCTCGGCACGGGGGTAAACACGGTCTTAAGAAAGAGAACTGGAGGGCGCAGCTGGTGGTCAACTCCGGCCTCCGACGCCTCCCAGCTGCGCGGCCCCCGCGGCGTGGCCCGGCCCTCACCGCTCTTCTGCCTTTTGATTCCAAGACGGGAGGTGAGGGGGAGAAAGGAAGAGAACCCGGGCTGGAGGCAGCTCGGAGCAGTCGCACCAAGGCCACCGAGGATGAGGAGAACGACCGACGGAAGAAGAGTAGAAGCGAACTGCCAAGTCACGGCCGCGGCCGGAGCGAGCGGCACGACTGCCCGGATGTCCCTGTCCCAGAGGGGCAACAGAGGCAGGAGAAGCGGCTGGTTGGCCCGAGGCTCTGGGGAGGGCCTGGGGGTGGCCGTGGGCCCCCACTCGATACCTCATCACTGCCGAAGAGAGGCGCCAGAGGGACCGCCGTCCCCGCTGGCCTCTGGGCCTCTTCTCTGACTCGTGCCGTCTGCAGGATCAAGCCTTCCCTGTGCAAATCAAGGACGTCCTCGAGGAGGCCGTAAGAAGGGAAAGCAGAGGCTACACACCCGAGTCAAGAGCAGAGGCCGTGCGCATCATCGCACAATGACTCGGAGCTTTGGAGCACGGAAGCGTCCCCATCACGGAAAAGAAAAGGGCTCTTGATTTGGTGAACAGGCACCCCTGCGGGCTCTTGACGAGCCCTTCCCGACCCCCCAACTCCCTTGTGTAGGTCTGTGTTCACTGACTCCATGCTCTGGTGGACACGGCCTTGCTAGCGCCCGTCTTTGCGCCTAAACTCCTTGCGAGGGGGCTTTCTTCATTCTTTGTCCTCGTGCCCTCCATGTATGCAGCAGAGCCTGGCACACGTGGGCTCTCGGGGGGAGGCCCTCCACAGCGTCCGGTCTGGGAGACGTCTGTGAGCATCGCCGTTCGGCCTGGCCCCGTTGGCCGTCGTGCGGCCGGCCTGTGGCCACGGTGACTCGGGACACTCGTCCTCCATCCGTGAGCCGGGGTTGTTCTGTCGCGTCGATGATAGAGCTCGGCTTGTCTGCCATCGGTATCCACAAAAGTCATCATGACAAAACAAGGTGCTGGCACGCGGGCGTATTTCCCAAGAAGATGGAAGGATTTGGAGAAGAATCTTGGGGTTCTCTTCACCTGCCTCCTTTGGAAGAAAGTGTTGGAAAACTCGTGGACTTTATTTGCGATTAATCTGCGCTTCCTCCTCCATCTTCATCTCCGGCTTTTTTTTGCCCCATTGGTTTTCATCTTTTGCCTGCTGCTATTTTCACGAGTGATTTGTTTTTCAGTTCCAAGACGGCACGATACGTTTTGTCTCCTGTTTTCTCTCTAGAAAACAAAACCGAACTCATTACCCTGCTCCGAACTGTGATGTCTCCTGAGTCACAGCGGCAGACGCTGGGAGCGGAGCTGCTTGTTTCCTTGTGTCTGTGGGCGAAGGTGAATCCTGCCTTCCTTGGCACTCGGGCCTGGCTCTCGAGGACCGTGCCCGATTTTCTTTGCTGTGTGTTCGAGAGGCTCACAGATCCCCTCACTTTGAACCCGACAGGCCCACTTTTCTCTCTCTTTCTCAGGCTCGTTTCTGAGGCAAACGTTCTTTTTGAAGTTTGCGTGTCATTTAAACTTCCTACGATGACCCCATCTGTGTTGTCGGATTAAAAGAAAAACAACTCCAAATAGATGTTGGCCGGGTAAAAGGCAAATACCCTGGAAGCAAATCCAGACTGATTTTATTGGGATCTTGCAGGGTGGAAACTCGCCTCCACCATGCAGGCCCACAGCCAGTGGGTGATTTCTCATCGGAGGAGCTTTGCTGGCTCGTCCGCGATCCTCTAGCCAATTCGTCTCAGCAGAGACTTAGGCTCGAGTCTTCTGACCGCCGTGGAGGCTGGTTCATTGACCCTCGCCCGCTGCCTCCTGGAGATTCTCATTCCTTCAAGGAAGTGCACATAAAAATGAAGAATGGGCCCCTGCCTGCTGGAAATTCTTTGTGATGTGTTTGTTTTAATGCAAGGAATCCTGTTTTTCCCATTTGGGAGGTGCATTTAGAACTTGCACTAAATGAAGCTGATATTGTTCTTAGGAAATGATTTCTTGAGAGTCAAGGCAGTGAGGTCTGTGAATCCTTTCTCAAAATAACATTTTTATTTGCACTAAATCAAATATATGAGATTACACGGGAGGACAATTATATTAAAGTAAAATGGTTATTATTAAATTATTTTTAAACCCTCATTTCTGTCTTTGAATCAAGGCTAAGTATTGTTTCCAAGGCAGAAGAGTGGTCAGGGTTAGGCAATGGGGGGGGCCAGATCTGAACCCAGCACCTTCCGTCTCTGGGCCTGAATCTCAATCCACTGAGCCACCCTGCTGCCCCAGTAAGGTTTAATTGTAAGCAATGTTTTAGAAACCTGTAACGGATGTCAGTTAAAAGCCCCCCGAGAGGCACCACAATGGGTGGGGTAGAGGCTGACTTTGAAGGGAGGAAGCCTCGGGTGGAAATCTCCCTTCCAAAACACTGTGGCAGCTCTTTAAGACAGCCTAAAGAGAAGTGGTGAGCCTGGGGAGGTCCAGGTAGTTCCTTCCCTCCCCCAGTGGGGCTCCCCCAAATGCCCCAGGGCCAGTTCTCATCGCTTCCCTGGCTGGGGTCCTTCTCATCACATTTCCTTGCCTCTCCCCGGGCCATGTGGCTGGGGGTGCTGTGATGCTAAGCTGGAGGTGCAGGATCCCTGGAAGGACACGATGGGGAGGCAGAGCAGCTCTTGAAGATGGGATCCGTCCACATCTACCGAATCGGTGTCCTGGGCCCAGGACATCATTCTGGAGCCTCCCCATCTCAGGGACCCCACAGGGGAAGTGATGGAGGGAGGGAATGAGGGAGGGCCATCCTCAGTGATGCTCTGAGCTTCAGTGCCCTCCTCTGGGATGGGGGAGCAAAACCCTCACTGCCTCCCACAAGTGACCACAAGGACTATGGAGCCCCCTCCTTAAAGGGATTGTGGATTGGAGCCTGAGTCACCTAAGGGCTTGAATCCAGTTAATTAACTCCCTGGCTGGGGAGAGGCGTAGTGGGGTGCAGGTTGTTCCTGGACTCCTGGTCCCCTAGTTCATGGCCTTCTCTCTTTGCTTCTCCCGTGTCCAGCTCCAGCATGAAAAAGCAGAACTGGAGCAGCACCTGGAACAGGAGCAAGAGTTTCAGGTCAATAAACTGATGAAGAAAATCAAGAAACTGGAGAACGATACCATCTCAAAGCAGCTCACACTGGAGCAGGTATGCCTCCCCCTACTTGGCCTCATTGGATGCTAACTCGCTTGGGACACCCTTGGGACCTGCAGCTTCTGCTGTCCTATCTGGCCTCACCTGGGTATTTGCCTTGGGAGGGCTGACCCATTCAAGACTCCCCTGGGCCCTGCAACTTCTGTCTGTCCACTTGGGATGCCCCGGAGCCCTGTAGCCTCTGGCCGTCCCTGGCTGCCCTTGCACATAGCCTGTGCTCTTGGCCCCCAGGTAGGTCCCCGAGGCCACCTTTAGTGGAAGGCAGGAGGTGGCTGAGCCATCCTGCTCCCTTCTGCTGAGGGAGGCCTGAGTGGCCCCTAGAAGCCTTCTGGAGGGTCAGTTCTTGGGAGGGCTGAGTGTCTTCTGTCCCCCACATGCTAGGATGAGCCTAGGATAAGAAACGGCCAAGAACTAGACAGTGTCCGTTGCTCTGGACCAGCTTGTGGCCCCATTTTGTGCTGATTTTGGGGTCCGGTGCCACAGTGGGCTCTCTAGTTAGTTATTCCTGATGATGGTGGATACAAGGATGGCGAGTCAATTTGGCAGACCAGACAGAGCCAGGTCTGAAAAGCCTGTATTTAAATTCTGTCTCCGACTTGACTGGGTGACCCTGAACCAGTCATTTAGCCATGCTCTACCTCAGATTCCCCATCCATAAAATGGCGATAGGAAGAGCACCTCCCCTCATAAAATGAAACCCTTTTGGGGGAGCTCTTTGTGATCCCAAAGGGCTGCAGGAATGGTGTTGTCCTTGTTACCAGCTCCCTCAAGGGTGTAGGAAGATGGTTATGGGGGCCCCGCCAGCTCCACTTTGGTGACAGCCACAAGTGGGGCTGGTACTCCGCCGCCAACCCAGGGTCGAGGGTGACCCTCAGGAGTGATGCTGCCGCTCTTTCCAGGCGCCCCCCTCCTCCCCCCCGCAGTCTGCCTTGGGGGCTCCTGTGCTGGCCCCAGGTGGGGCTCGGTGTGCCCAGGGACGTGCAGGTTGTGAGGGTTGTCGCCGGGCTCCCCTGCAGAGAGAAGGCTGCATCTTCTCCACTCAGGCCTTCCTGGGGATCCTGATGAAGAATCGGCCCCTGAGCCTGAGGGCCTCCCCCATCGGACACCCTTTCTGGCCCTCGGATGGGGGCCGACGTCCTCACTCCGGGCCAGGGTCGATCAAAGGGGCCCAGCACAGGCGGACCTCCGGGGCAGCCTGGCGGCGTCCTTCCGCTGGGTCCTGTCTGCGCCTGCCCCAACACACCCCAGCTGAGGCCCACCATCGCCTCTGACTTTCCTGCGAGGCTTCCCTCCGAGACGGCGCCTGGTGCGTGCCCGGACCGACCCCGGGAACACTCGGACGTGGCCAAGGACAGACACCATTGGGGGGACAGCTCGGCCTGTGGGCACCTCGGGAGGCCGTGCCAGGGCAGCGAGGCCCCAGGAGGAGGCAGAGACAGGCATGGAGGTCGGCGCTGACGCCGCCCCCTGCAGGCTTTGGACGGGCATTTCAGGGCTCTGGTCCTGGCCGTCCGGCCAGAGAGCACCCGATGTCCCACGACAGGACCCCGGCCTCCTGGGGACCACATGGCCGGCTGTGGCAGGATTGAGGCAGCCTCAGAGAGGCCTCCCTAATGGTCCCCCCTCTGCTCACCAGGAGGGCTGCCCAATGAGGGGGGCCAAATCTGTTCTGTGTGCCTGAGGGGGGAAACAGAGAGACAGACAGACAGAGATGGAGAGGCAGGCAGAGAGGTACAGACCGAGACAGACAGACAGATACAGAGAGACAGATGGAGAGACAGACAGACAGAAAGATGGAGAGACAGACAGATAGACAGATGGAGAGACAGAGACGGACAGACAGAGACACAGACAGACAGGTGCAGACAGACAGATGGAGAGACACAGACATAGACAAAGGTACAGACAGAGAGGGACAGACAAAGACAGACAGATACAGACAGACAGATGGAGAGACAGACAGGGACAGAGACAGAGAGAGCAGATACAGACAGACACAGAGACAGAGAGATCGATACAGACTCAGATGGAGAGACACAGAGACAGACGGACAGATGGAACGACAAAGAGAGGGATAGACAGACAAAGAGAGGGACAGACAGACAACGGTACAGACAGACAAAGAGAGGGACAGAGACAGAGGTGCAGACAGACAGACAGACAGACACAGACAGAGACAGAGGTACAGACAGGCGGGATGAGGGAGGCCGCGTTGCTTGGTTCTGCCCATCAGGCCCCTCCTGCACTGGCTCTGAGCCTCCCCTCCTGCCTCTGGCCTAGGGGGAGACTCCGGGAGGCCCCTTTCCTGGGCCCATGATTGGCGCGAAGCCTCTGGAGAGTCTTGTGGTGGCGACACTCGAGGTCACCTGATCCAGGCTTCCCGGAGAAGGGGAGGGACGGGACTCAGAGGACTGACCGGAGGGGTGGCTCCGCCAGGGGCCCTGAATGCCATAGCCAGGCCTCGGGCCCTTGCCTGGCGGCCTCCGGCCAACGTCTTCAGAAGGCCCCAGGCGACATGGTGGCTTGTGTCCGCCATCCAGGCTGCCCCGGGGAGGGTGGGCGGCATTCGGGGACCTGCCCATCACGGTGTCCCTGGAGGCTGCTGAAGGAGGCCTTTTAGATGTCCCAGGAGGCGGCACCCAGTGCCCACCCCGCTGCCCCTTTGCTGCCTTTCCCAGACTCCCACGGGGCATGTGCGGTCCCCTCCGCTGCCCCCGGCCTGTGTGCTGGTCGAACCCTTGACCATGGTTCAGACGGCTGCTCTGGGGGCACACGCGGAGCCACGAAGGTTCCTCTCACCGAGCAGGCCTGGTCGGCGCTTGGCTCTGGGCAGGCCCTGCAGGGCTGACCCAGAGGCACGTGTGCGGCGCTGAAGGGGGGCGCCCGGCCCGGCCTGGCCTTGCCTCAGGACCCCCCGGACCTGCCCACTCTGCAGAGAATGAGGTGCTCCGTGTCGGAGGCAGAATCTGAACTCGAGTCTCCAGCCAGGCCCCCGCTCCGCCTCGAGGAGCCTCCTCCGGGCAGCCGGCCTCCCTCCATCCTTCCTGGGCCCGCAGTGGCCGTTCCTCTCACAGAGCGCCCTCGCTTGTTCCTCCGCTCTGTCCTGATCACACTTTATGCTTCAGGCGGCCAATTGCCGGCTGTGTGCCCGAGAAGGCCCCGAGGCCTCCGGGGAGAGCCTGGGGAGGCCGGGAGGGCGGCTCGTCCTTTCTCAGCCGCCTCGAGCTCTCCCTGCAGATGGGGGCCCAGACCGAGTGCCAGTCCCGACTGTGGGATGCCGGACGAGCCTCCAGCTCCCTCGGTGCCCCCCAGAGGGGTCACGTGAGCCCGCCTTCCCTGATTCATGATTTCTTGTCTGGCGGCTCCAGGTAGAGGCTGCCTCCGCCGGAGCCCCGCCGCCGGGCACCTGGCTCTCAGCCTGGCCTCCCCTCCACAGTACTGGCGTGACGGGGAAACGGAGGCCGAGAGGCAGTGGGCCCCGACCCCAGGGCCGGCCCTGCCCCCTAGAGATGGGACAGACACATGGGGGAGCCCCAATCCAGGCACTCATGAGGCACGCCCGGAGGTTCAGGAGCAGCAAAGAGCTCCGGGCCGGGAGGGGCCGGGAGGGGCGGCCGAGCCCAGGATGAGCTCCGGCTCTTGTCCTCCAGCTGCGGCGCGAGAAGATCGACCTCGAGAACACGCTGGAGCAAGAGCAGGAGGCGCTCGTCAACCGGCTCTGGAAGAGGATGGACAAGCTGGAGGCCGAGAAACGGTGCGTCCGGGCCCTGCGCGGGGCGGCTCGGGGGCTTCTGGGCCTCGTCTCCCCTTGTCTGGCCCCCGGGCGCGGCGGTCACTTGTGGTCACTCAGGCCTGGCCTGTGTCTGCCCAGCTCTGTCCTGTCTGTGTCTCTGTCTGTCTGTCTCTAAGCTCCCCTCCCCCCCGCCCCAGCACACACTGGAGATGGGGAGGATGTCAGCGTGGGGGTGCAGGTGACCAGGAGGGTTTGGGGGCTCTGTGAGGGCTTGGGGGGCTGGGGGGGTTGTGAAGGATTTGGGGCCCCCTTTCGGGGCTGTCCGTGATGGCACGTCCCTTGGCAGGGAGCTGGGCTGGCTGGGGAGCCCCTCGTTCCACGTGCCGAGTCGATGCTTTTGGCCAGACGCCTCCTCCGCAGGCCTGCAGCGCCCCGAGCGGGGGTTCTGCCCCCCGTTTCTCTGGTGGATGCCAGGGCGGGGGCTCCGGGGCTCGGCTCGGGGCTCTGGCAGGCGGGTGACTCCCGGCCGGCCTCTCGGCTCCTCTCCCGGCCAGGATCCTGCAGGAGAAGCTGGACCAGCCGGTGTCGGCGCCGCCGTCGCCGCGGGACATCTCCATGGAGATTGACTCGCCCGAGAACATGATGCGCCACATCCGCTTCCTGAAGAACGAGGTGGAGCGGCTCAAGAAGCAGCTGCGGGCGGCCCAGCTCCAGCGTGAGGCCCGAGGGGAGGCGGGGAGTCTCGGGGATCTGCTCTGGGGGGCCCCAGGGGGGGGAGAGTGAGGCCGGCCTCCCTGCCTCTGGATGAGGGCCGAGGGGAGGAAGGAGGGGGGAGAGGCTGAGGCGGCTGTGCCCGCAGACTCGGAGAAGATGGCGCAGTACCTGGAGGAGGAGCGGCACATGCGCGAGGAGAACCTGCGGCTGCAGAGGAAGCTGCAGCGGGAGATGGAGCGCCGGGAGGCCCTGTGCCGGCAGCTCTCCGAGAGCGAGTCCAGCCTGGAGATGGACGACGAGAGGTGAGCCCCGACCCCCCGGCATCCCCACTAAGCACGCCCAGAGCGCCCGTGAGAGAGGCTCAGCCCGGCGGAGGTCTTGGGAGGAGGGGATCAAGGGGAGCCCAAGGCAGACTCCTTGGGGGGGCTGGGGAGGGGTGCAGAGGGAGGCGGGGAGGCCGGGCTCAGGGCCAGAGTCTCCCTGGCTCTGCCTCCCCATCAGCCTCTCCTCAGAAGGACTCTGAGCACACTGCAGCGCCCTGACTCTCCTCTCTGGCTCTCTTGCAGATACTTTAACGAGATGTCCGCCCAAGGCCTGAGGCCACGCACTGTGTCCAGCCCAATCCCCTACACGCCTTCTCCCAGCTCCAGCAGGCCCATCTCGCCCGGTAAAGTTTCCTCAGAGGCCGGGGGGAGGCTGCCTGGGAAGGGAAGGCCCGATGGACGGCCTCTTGGAGCCTCCGCTGCCCCATCTGTCAGATGCACACGGGGAGCCGTGTGGGGGGCTCAGGGGCTTCAGTGGGCCTAGAGGGGGACGTCCCGGGTTCCTGTCTGCCCTTGGACACTTCCTCACCAGGAACCCTGGAAGGTGATGGTTTGAAGGGAGCCACGCGGCCCTGGCAGCCATCTTGGTGCGGCCCCTGTTTCCCAGAGGCGCCTCCCAAGGGCTCTCCCAGCTCTGGGAGAGGAAACCGAGACCACACCCAGCCTGAGCTCCTGTGGCTCATTGACTGGTGGAGCTGTCCATGTTGGATGGGAGCCGGCGCAAAGGATCATGGGGGAGAACTCCAGAGCGGATGGACTCTGAGACAAGATGGCGTCCGGCTCCCTCTGGGCCACTCGTCCTGCTGCCCCAACAGCCCCTGAGAGCGTCATCTGGCACCCACCGAGCTCCTCCGACTCCTCGCTCAGCCGAGGCTTCTGGGCAGCACCTGAGGAGAAGCTCCTGAGGACGCGCAGAGCCTCGCACGGTCCGGTGGTCAGTCAGGAGATGGCCTCACTCTGGGTGAACCGGCCATTGGTTAGCAGGCGGGGGCCTGGCCACAGCAGCCATGTCTGGCTCGGGAAGAGAGGTCCAGCCTTGCCCCTTAGGTGGCAGTGTGAGGGCACATGAGTGCCCCCCGCCATGTGGAGCCTCCTCCCCGCCTGCCATGTGGAGCCCCCTCCCCCCCGCCATGTGGAGCCCCCTCCCCCCCCCATGTGGAGCCCCCTCCCCCCCGCCGTGTGGAGCCTCCTCCCCCCGCCGTGTGGAAGCCTGACCTTCCTCTTTGCACCTCTCTCGGCCCGGGAGCAGCCCTGCGGATGGGCGGCACTGGGAGCCTCTCCCCGGGACCTCCCCTGGCCGAAAGGAGGGATGTTCCCCCCCCTTCCCTGCCACGTCCAATGTCCCGCTGGACCCGGCTCCTCTGCCCGTCCGCGGCAAGACCTGGTGTTTGTGCTTTGTGGGGCCGCGTCCGGCCCGGATGAAGCCCCGAGGTGGGCAGTCTGCGAAATTGGAGGGAAAAGGAGGCCGGCTCGTTCCTGCTGGGCAGAGCCGTGTCCAGGGAAGGCTCAGCCAGAGCGTTTCTTCCTGTCCAAATGGCAGGAGAGCCAGAGCCAGCTCTGCCGTGGGGTGGGATCGGCGGGCTGGAGGCTCTGGGCTCCGGCTCCTTGGGGAGGCCGTGTCTGACCCGGGGTGCCTCGAGGAGAGCCAGGAGGGCAGCCAGACCATCGCGGGGCCCGTCGGGCTTTTCTGTCCATCGGGAGCTGCTGGGGAGGAGGGAGCTCGGACCCCTTCTGCCCAGCCATGGGGAGTCCTTCCCGGCGGATCGGGCTGATTCTGTTCTGGGGGGTCTCTCCTCCGGCGTCAAGGCTTTCCCTGAGGCCCCCCCACACACACACTTCAGGTCTCTGTTCCCAGTTGTTCCCTTCAGGGCCCTGGGCCTCAGTTTCCTCATCTGTTAAATGGGAGGCCAGCCTCAGGCCTCCGGGATGCCTCTGTGCTGGGAGTCCAAGATCCTTCCTTTACGTGTGACCACAGAGGTGACATCTTGGATTGGGCCCAAACGTTCCGTTTCTTTCCTTTTCTTAACCCTTTCCTTGCCTTGTGCGGTTCTAAGGCAGAAGAGCAGGATGTGACTCGTCCAGGGCCACCCCGCCAGGAAGCCTCTGCAGTCAAGTTTAAACCCCGGGCTTCCCATCCCCAAGACCTGTCTCTTAAAGGGTCCCCTCGTAAAGCAGGCTTTCCTCCCCAGCTTGTTCTGGTCCTCGGCATGCTCGTTCCGAAGCGGCCCCCTCTGCTCCCTTTGCGGCGGCGTCCCTCGATGCCCGGCCCCGCGCGGCTGTCTGTGACGAGGGCGCTCCCGGAGGCAGCAACGGTTCCGTGTCTGTCCTTGTGAGGCCGGGGCTGGCGCCCCCAAGAGGGCAGCGAGGGAGCGGGGACGGGCCGACACCCCGGACGCCAGCCCAGGCCCTCCTGCCGAGGGGCCGAACGGGGAGATGGCGCCGCCGGAAGCGTCCGGCTCAGCAGCATGACGTCGGAGCCCCGGCGTCCAGCAGGGCCTCCCGGCGGGCACAACTATCCCAGGAAAGGCCGAAGGGCCGAACGGGGCGCTCGGCCACGGGAAACGGACCGGCCACGCGGCCTCTGGGTGGCGGAGGAGCGAGGCCGAGGAGACCGAGGAGAGAACGTTTCCTCTTCACCAACTGGCGGGAAGCCTCGTGAGAAACCCAAGGGAAAAAGGAGGAGCCCGCAGAGCCGGGGGCCTCCTCTTCCATGGCAGAGGGCCGCCCCGGCATTCGCAGCCCGCGTCTGCGTCCTCGGGAGCGGAGCCCCAGGGAGCGCGTTCCTGGGGACGGGCCGGCCTGCCCCGGCGCGAGGAGGGCCTCCTCTCTCGTTGCCCTGCGGCGCTGAAGCGGGGCCCTGCCAAGACGCTGAAGTCCCTCCCGACACCCGGGAAGGCGGCGGCGTCTCCCCCAGGAGGGCGGCACTCTGGAGGCGGCCCCCCGTCGGAGCTCGGTGGCCTCGGCCCTCCCGACGCCTTGTTCCTCGTGTCACAAGAAATCATTTGGGGTTCCGGCTGCCGTGGGGCTTCGTCCATTCATCCACCTCACGGTCTGCTCAGACCCCCAGATCTTCTGGCGGCGGCGGCCTGGTGCCTGAGCCGCTGAGGACGTCTTCCACGACTCCCTTAGCTGTTGCTTTGCTCCGCTCTGTGCCGCGTGCTCGGCTGCTGTAAGCCTTCAGGATTACAGCCAAGGGGCAGAGCGCCCCTCGCAGAGGAGGACCGAAGGACGGACCTGAGCGTGCAGGCGCCGACGGCCCGGCTTTCCCGGTCAGCATCGGCGGCGTCCTCTGGAGCAGGGCCGGGACCCGAGAGCCGGCGGCGAATCCCTCCGGGCTGGTCCTGCCCGGAGCAGGCCCGGGAGGGGCCGTGATGGGCCCTTGGAACGGGCTTCCGGTTCTTTCGTGGGGCGGCTTTCGCGTCCTCCACCGAGACGGCTCCGCCCGAATCTGGAGAATCGCAGGAGGCTTCCATGGCGCCGGTCCGGGCGCCTGGCCGCCCGGCCCGTCCACTCTCTCCCGACGACGGCCCTCAGGGCGGGCCCGGAGGGTTCCCGGCCCTGGCAGGAGGCCTGCCAACACAGCCTGCGCTCACCCTGGAGCCCCGGAGTGAACCGCGCGCCCCTGTTCAGACGGGCCGCCCTGGGTGCGCCCCTTCCACGGAGGCCCGGCCGCGAGGCAGACGTCCGAAGGAAAGGCCCTCCGGCCGCGCCGTTGGGGCTCCCCTCACGCCACACCTCGTGAAGAGATCCGAGGCTGCGGCCTCAGCCCCGGGGAGGACCCGGCGTGCCACGGGGGAGGCGGATTTGGGGTTTGGGGCCACCAAAGGGGAACGCCCAGCCCCAGCGCCCCGCCCCCGTCTGGTTCCCTCTGAGGACGCTCCGCGCCAGCCGGCCGACGACCACTGGCCGTTCCGGGCCCTTCGCAGGCGTCCTCTCCGGGGCCTGCAGGTGTCCGTTTCCTCCCCGTCAGCCCCGCTCTGCGTGAGCTTCCTTCCCCGGCGCTCAGCCTTAAACTATCTCTTTGGTTTCCTTTGCACCGGCCTTACTTAGCCCCTGGGCTAGAGGGGATCCGGCCCCGCTCTGGGAGCACCTGAGGGACCCCCCGATTCTGTAGCTGAAGAAATAGAGGCCTGGATGCAGGCTGTGCTGAGGATGGAGAGCGAGGAGGGCCGGCCACCGGGCTGGGGGAGAGCGAGGAGGGCCGGCCACCGGGCTGGGGGAGAGAGAGGGGACGGAGAGCGAGGAGGGCCGGCCGCTGGGCATCACTCCGTCTCCTGCCCTGCCCTCGATGCCCCTTGGGCAGGTGTCCAGGGGCTTGGCGGGGGGTTGGGGGTGGGGAGACGGGGCTGCCGCTGGAGCTGGGAGTGACCCCGGGCCCTTCCTGTGTGCCCTCTCAGGTCTCTCGTACGCCAGTCACACGGTTGGCTTCACCCCACCCACGTCGCTGCCTCGAGCCGGAATGTCTTACTACAACTCCCCCGGACTCCACGTGCAGCACATGGGAGCTTCCCACGGCATCACGGTGAGTATCGGCGTCCCGCTCGGCCTCGCCCGCCCTCCCTCCACAGTGCCTCCAGAGTCAGCCGAAGCCTGTTGTCTTGGACACCCACTTTTGAAATGCAAAACTAGAATTTTCCCCCCCAAAAGAGGTTCTCCCCGAGAAAAGGTGTTTGGTCATCAGTCAAAGAGCCGACGCTTCCCGTCCCAGGCGCAGGAGCGCAGGCGCCCCCTTGACCCCCTGAGCTTAAAGGGGGCCGTCCCCCCTCATTTGCAGCCTTTGCCGTGGTCCAGGCCGTCCTCACGTCTTCCTGAAATCAGTCGTCCCCCTGTGGCGGGCGCATCTCGGCAGTGCCAGCCGAGGATGTTTGTCAGCTCCAGAATCCGCCCCCCCCCGGCGTTGGGGTGACCCACGCCTGCCCCTTCTGCCTGTCTCTGCCAGCCAGTCTCGGTCCCCTGGCTCTGTTGTTGGCCCCAGGACAGGACTAGAGCTTGAGCCGTGGGGGCCCTCGCTGACAAAAGAGGAAGCAGGGGGGCTGCCCAGGGCCCACGGCCGTGCCCGGGCCTCTGCCCGCCCCACACCCGGGCCGTGTGCAGATCTTGACCGATGGGCCTTCGCCTTGTCAAGCCTCCCGGGCCAGGAGCTCCGCCCCCCCAGGGCCACCCAGCCGGCCGCAGAGCAGGACAGCCTGGAGCTTCTCGGAGCTTTCAGAACGGGGCCCAGGGACGGGACTGGACCCCTTCGGCCGTGCCACGCGGGGGCCGGGGAGTGATCCGGGTCTCGGAGCTCCCTTCTTGCTCGCCTCCGTGGGGTGAGGCAGGTTCACCAGGGCTCCCCCGGAGCGGTGTGCCTGCTCGAGTCACGGGGCCTCTCGCTGGCCGGGGCAACGCCAGGGGCAGAAGTAGCAGCCAGTGTCCTGCCTCGGGGACCTCGGCGTCCCCCGCTGGCCAGAGACGCCAACGGAAACAGGGCTGTGAGTCGGGAGCGCTCCCCAAGGGGGCTGAGATCCCCCCGAGTTCTGGTGGCCGGCTGCCTCGGCTGCTCGTGGAATCGGGAAGAGCTCTCGCGCTCTGGATCCTGCCTCGGAGGTCTCGGGCCCTCGGCGAGGGAGCCAGCCTCAGTTTCCTCATTTGTAAGAGGAGAAGGCTGGCTCGATGACCTCCGCGGTCCTGGCCCTCCGATGCTGAGATCCGTGGCAGCGTCGAAGGCATTCGAGCCCCCAGAGGGAGGACCAGAACGTGGAGGGAGGGAAGGCTGCGGCCAGAGGAGGGCTAGATTGGTCCGAGTTGGGCCACGGGGCAAAAAGTGTGCCTGCCGTTTGCCGGACCCTCATGGCCTGGTGGCAGCTTTTGGCATCCCGTAAGGAGGACCATTGGGAGGGCACCTTGTCCCATCCCCTCATCGAGGGCCCAGAGAGCTTAGGGGACTCGCTGGAGGGGGGACCCCCCTAGAAAGTCCGAGGCCGGCTCCTCTAGCCCAGCAGTTGGTGGTGGCTTTCCAGCGCCCCTCGCTGCCTCCCTCCAGGGAGTGAGCCTTCCATCTTGGGAAGTATTTAAGTGGAGGCCGGAGGGTAATGAGGAGAGAAAGGAGCCCAGAGACTCCAGGTCCAGCCCACACCTGATGAAGAAAGGCTCCCTTCTCCGCGGTGCCGCCCCTCCTGTCCTCCGACTCCGGGGTCCGCTTGTCTCGACCCCTTTCCGTGCTCAGCAAGGCTTTGTGCCCCTCCCCAGCTTCTGCACTTCTCTATCCGCGATGCCTCATTAGACACTCAGCCACTGAACGTCCTCACGAGTTTGGGGCGCCCTGAGGACCTTCCGCTGCCCTTGGGGACCCCTGCCCGGGGCCTCAGGAGGTCCGTCGGGCACGTACGTCGTCCCCCCCAAGCCAGTTCTCATGGGCCGTCAGCCTGGGTCCATCCAGGGAGAAACCGGCCGGCCGGGCCTCTGGCGGCTACGCCGTGCCGGGCTGGACGCTGCTGCCCAGGAGGGGTCCGGCCGACGCCCTCTGAAGCCCCCTCGTCGCCCCGCTTCTCCCCGGCTAACGCGCTCTCTCTCTCCATCCACAGAGGCCTTCGCCCCGCAGGAGCAACAGCCCGGACAAATTCAAGCGGCCCACGCCTCCGCCGTCCCCGAACACACAGACCCCCGTCCAGCCGCCGCCGCCCCTGCAGCCCTCCCTGCCCTCGGCCGCGTCGCCGACCGCCCCCTCGCCACACTCGGTGCACCCCCCCCCTCAGCCCTAGTGCATGCGCTGCGGCGGGGGCTCGGCGGGGAGGCAGCCGGAGCCTCTGGACGGATGGCGGCGGCGGTGTTTGCGCAGACGCGGCTAGCCTGCGGCCGATGACGCCGACTCCCGGGACCGCTTTGTCCGTCGGCCTTTACTTGAATGGACGGCAGCTGTTTTGTGGCTGGGACTCGCTGGCTCGGCTCTAGAGCTTTCCCTCCTGGCTTTTAGGTTGGTAAAACGGAAGGGAGACGCTCGTCTTCCCCCTCCCCGGCCCTCCCCCTCGGCCCCTGGCAGGAAGGGCGGCCGGTGCCCCCGGAAGGACAGTCGGCTCCCTCCGCAGGCCTGTGTCCAGTCAGATTCCCATCCGCCCCCTTCCGTCGGGCACGTGGGATTCGTCCGGGGCCGCCGAGCGTGAGATGGCCCGATGGTTCCCCTCCCGTCAGCTGACCACGCCGGCGTGTCCGGCACGTTCTGTCCGAGTCGTGTCCACCCCCCTCGGCCCCCCCTCATCGCCAGGACTTCCTCGAAGAGCTGGAAGGCGGGTTTTCAGGAAGCAGATTCTTCCCAGAGGCGGACTGAGCGGACAGGACAGGAAGGCAGGCCAGGAGAGAGCCGGAGAGGGCGGAGCGCCCGGAGGCGGGAGGACGCCGCCCCTGGGGGTCCCGTTTCTGTTTCTGTCCGTGGTAGTGAAGTGACCCCCGTGTGTGCCCATCCGCTCAGTCTTTCCGTGAGTGTGTAACTTGTGTGGGCTCTAATCAGAGCCACACCGTCCTTCCGCGTCCCCGTGTGAGCGCACCGCCTCGCCGCCCCCTTGTGGAACCCGCCTGCAAAGGAACGTTGTAGATATTAAATATTGTGCAGTCCTGTAGCCTGTCCTTTCTGCCTCCGAGTCCCTATTTAAGAGTCGAGGCTCGCCCTGCCCTGCCCCCGCCCAGGGGCTCCCCTCGGCCCCGCGTGTGCTCGGGCTGGGGCGGTGAGCCTTGCCCGTGTGCCCAGCCACCAGGCCTGCTTCGGGCGGCTCTTGGGGCCGCTGCCCCAGCCCGGCCCCTGAGCCCAGGCTCCCCTTGTCCCCTGCCCCGAGGGCCCCCTTCCCAGCGATGGGGGTGCCTGAGGCACGCATCCCGGCTGTCCAGCGGCCCAGAAAAGAAGAGGCTCTCCGCACCGGAAGGATTGTCCCCTCGTGTTCTCCGTGGCTGGAGAGGCCTTTTCCCCAGCCAGAGCCCACGAGTGTCAGCATCGAAGAGAGCCCACGGCTGACCAAAGGTGACTCCCCTGGAGGCGGACCGGAGGCAGGGGAAGGACGGCCGGAAGCCAGAGCAAGCAGCGCCTTGCTCCAGGCCTGGGAGCGGAAGCCCCGGCGCCCTTCGGGGGGACGGGCCGCTGCTGCGCCGCCTCTGCTCCCGGAGGGGGCGCTCCCCGCCTCGTCGCCGCCCTCCCCGGCGTTGTTCGGACGAAGGATCCCGGCGGCCCCCCTGCGGATGACGCTGTAAATGGGCGGCGCTACCCTGGGCCTCCCGGAGGCGGCTGTCCGCAGACCCCGGGCCTCGCCAGCTCGGAGGAGGAAGGCCGCCCCGTGGAACGAAGGCGTGACCAGGGTGTGGCTCGGCCCGGCGCCCTCTCTGCCCCCGCCGTCGATCGGCCTTTCCACGGTCGGACCCAAGAGCCGGTCGGCGCCCCGCCGAGGGGGCTGTGGAGGAGCCGTGCGTGCTCAGCGCTGCGGCCCGTCTCGCGGGGAACCAACGCAGAACCGTCTCGGATTACCAAAGAGGAGGTAGCAAACGGTAGTTTCTTCCCACGATTCGTGAGCCAGTCTTGAAGCTGCTACGTGAGCTCCGCGCTCGAGAGCCATTCTGACCAATTAAGGGAGTTTTCTAACGAGACAGGCCAGCCGCCAGCCTCGAGGCAGTCTTTGGGGGCGGCGCCCGGCCTCTGCTTGGGGGGGGGGGACCCGCTCCTCCCATGGGGTGGGCGCCGCGCGCCCTGCCTGCCTGTGTCTGTGTTCATTCATGCCTTAACTGGTTCCTGGCTGAGTTTGCCTCGTCGACTAGATTGTAGCCTGCATCTCGGTCCGAACGTCCCGGCCGAAACTCCCGCAGAAACGCGCCGAGACCACCCGGCCAACAGCACCGATTCCAAGAACATCCTCTCATCGGGCCGAGCCTCCTTTGGACTTCGGCCCTCACGCAGGCCGTTAAAAGCGTGTCCTCCCGGCCCCTCGGGGCCTCGGAGGAGGGACCCAGGCGTCCGGCCCCCCAGCCCAGGCGTCCGGACGATCTTGCTTGGTCAGAGTTGAGAGAGATGTACGACCTCCACTTAATGTCTTCTTTGCCTCTTTGTGTTGATTAGTCTTTGATACGTGTGCTGAATCAGAACCTGAATAAAGATAATTTTTTTAAAATGGCCCCCTGACGCCTCGGACCCTCCGTGCTCTCGAGCTCCCTCCAGTTCCTCTCGCTCCTCCTGCTAGGAAAAGCTCTCCGAGAAGACGTGAAGAGTCCAGGGGAGTCGCCGCGACGGCCCGCCGCCCCGCCGCCCAATCAGGGAGCGCTGGAAGGAGCCTCATCCCCTGGACGGGCACCGCCCTGCCCTGAAGGACTTGGCAAAAAGCAGGTTGGGCAGAGGTGCGGCCAGACCCAGAAATGGGTCCTGCGAGAGGGGAGCCCCGGCCGGGCAAGAAGGGGGAAGGGAAAGGGGGTGCAACTCGTGCCTTTTCAAAGCACCCCACGAGGCTTCCTTGTGTGGAGCGAGAGGAGTGGGCAGTGATTGCCCTTCTTTAAAATACTGATGGGGGGGTGGCGGGACGACATTGATTGGGAAGAGCAGGTAGGTCCTTGGTTCAGCGGAGAGAGAGGCAGGCCTAGAGATGGAAAGTCCTGGGTTCAAATCTAGCCTCACACTTCGAGGCCTTGCTGCCCTTCTCTTAGAACTGATACCAAGACAGAAGGTCAACGACTTAAAAATAACTAAATAAAACATTATTTATTTTGGGGGTGAAATTTTCCACGGGAGAGTGATTCAGAGCAGGAAGTTTCAACCTGACTCCATTGCGCATTTTGATAACTGCATAGAACTGGTTTCCTTGGTCATACTGTGGGGTCTGCACTTAAGAACGTTCCAAGAAGGGATCCAAAGGCCTCACCAGATGGCCAAAAGTGAGGGAGGAGCCCCTGATCTGGAGGGTCCCCCTCTCTCTGGGAGCCCCACTATTCCTCTTCCCCTTGGGGAGTGTTCTAATTGTTGAGGTGTCCTCCCATTGTCCCTGGCTCTGGCCTCGGGGGCCCAGCAGAGCAGTCCTGTCTCCCCAAGCTCCTCACCTGTTTGTCTTGTCCAGTCTAAGCCTCCTCAGTTCTCCCCTGATCACTGTGAGGCCCTTCTACCCACGACTGCCCAGGGCTCTGCACCACCCCCAGCACCCCCCTGGACGCCCTCCAGGCTACCCACGACTGCCCAGGCTCTGCACCACCCCCCAGCACCCCCCTGGACGCCCTCCAGGCTACCCACGACTGTCCAGGCTCTGCACCACCCCCAGCACCCCCCTGGACGCCCTCCAGGCTACCCACGACTGCCCAGGGCTCTGCACTACCCCCAGCACCCCCCTGGACGCCCTCCAGGCTACCCACGACTGCCCAGGGCTCTGCACCGCCCCCCCCCCCCCCCAGCACCACCTCCTGCATCCTCGCCTGGTCCTCCACATTCGCACTCTTCTCACTGGGCTTCTGAAAACCGGCACGTTGGGGATGACTGGCTGCCCACGTTCTCCGTTTCCACGGGGCACACTTGACCCAGCCGAGGGCTGGTCCTGACCGTCCTCCCCCAGGGCGACAGCCGCCCACCCAGCCTTTGGGTCACCTGCAGCCTGGACGGACACCCCCTGCGCCGTCAGCCCCGTCCCTGACCCAAAGGGTCCAGCCGCCCCGGGCAGCCCTCCCAAGCTGGCGACCCGTCAATGACTTCTTTCTTCAACCAGATCCAGAGGCGCCCGGCGCCCTGCCCGCTCTAGGATTTCTGTGGGAGGAGCTCAAGACGTTGGATCAGCTGTTCCTCGGGCCACCTTAGCTTGTCCCCCAGCCTGCTGGCTTGGTGACTCCATAAAAAGTCGGAGGATCCTGGATGACTAACGTAGAGTTTATAGAGTACATGAAAGGTTTGCTTTAGAAACACCGCACAGCCACCCTGGGGATGGGGGTGGGGGCTAGTGTAGCCCCCATTCTACAGATGGGGAAACTGAGGCAGATGGGGTCCAGGAAGGCAGCCACCACTCACCGACTTCATAGATTGTGACCATTTTCCTCACTGCAGAGAAGCCCATAATCGTGCTGAGAAGGGAAGTGGCTGGTCTGGGGCCCCTGACTTCGATCCATTTTCCATGCTCTCGTTCCTCAGTCTGATACAGTGATGCTGGACCAACCCAGCGTCGTGCCCGGATGCCTTGTCTTCCAAGTCTGACCATGAACCCATGGGAGACCAAGACCCTCCAGCAGGGACTCGGAGATCTCCGAGTTAGATGTTGAGACAACGTAAGGAAGAGAAGAATGAAAATTAAGGCAAAATAGGAAGAAGGGGGGCTAAGGCAGAGGGGCAGCTCTCTACTCGGACCTTACCCAGAGAAGGAAATGGGGACAACTTGAAAATTCCTGTCTATTTCCCCTTCTAATTCATTTCAATAAAAAGAATTAAGCCCATAACATCTGACAATTCTAAGTATTGGTTCCAAGGCAGAAGAGTCCCAAGAGGGAGGCCCCCAAGCACACACCTAAGAAGGGTCTGATCCCAGATTTGAACCCAGGATGTCCCATCTCCAGGCCTGGCTCTCTCCTAATTCCCCAGTTCAGTGGACATTTAAGGATCTCCAGTAGCTCTAGTTTCCTTGTACTTCTTTACTGCCTTTACCATCCAGCTATGCATCAGTAATTGTTCTATCCTCCACAGTTCCCCGAGCTGCCACATCTCCCTTCTTCGAGGCAAGCCCACCATCCTTCCTCTCACATGGCTCTGCCTCTTGATTCTGGACTTTGCCGCCATGTATCTCATCTGCCTTCTTACCTTGGAAGATCCCACTGTCCCGCCATCTTGCATTCCTCTCCCAGGCGTGCTTCTGACTTCCCCTACCACCATTCCCCGACTTGGATGGCTCCCCCACTTTGCTCCCACTCTCCTCTTCCATCTTCCTTTTATGTTGGCTTCTCCCATTCAAAGCGAAAGTTCCTGAAGACAGAGGCTGCTTCACCTTTACCCTTTTATGCCCACCGTGTGCCTGGCGCAGAATAGATAATTAATAGATTGGTTGGTTTAATTAATTAATGATCTAATTAATTGATTTAATTAATGATTGGCTGATTTAGTGCCTAGGATGAGGCAGTCACTTATCTAGGATCTGGAATACAAAGACAAAACAATGTCATCCCTACCCTCGGGAGACTTCCATTCTATCTGGAAATCAGGACTGTACTGTGGTTGGGGTTCAAAGGAATCCATTTTAAGGAAGAATTTATAAAGCACCTTTTGGGTATCTACATGCTTGGATGAGACATAAATGAGGCTCCAGCAAAGGAATCTGAGGACTGGCCAGAGTGAGAGGAGGAGAATGAGGCGATGGCAGTGTTAGTATGGAATGAGTCATCCATTTGTAAACAGGGCCAATGAGGGAATTTGTTTTGCTTGACTTCTATTTGTTAGAACTTTCATTATCTTTAATGGTAAGGAGTAGGGAAGAGAGAATCGATTTCTGCCAATTTCTAAAAATAAAACTCAGAGGGGCAGCTGAGTGGCTCAGTGGATTAAGAGCCAGGCTGGGAGATCCTGGGTTCAAATCTGGCCTCAGGCTGGGTGACCCTGGGCAAGTCACTTGACCCCCATTGCCCAGCCCTTACTGCTCTTCTGCCTGGGAACCAATATCCAGCATTGATTCTAAGATGCAAGGTAAGAGCTTAAAAAATAAAATAAAATAAAATAAAATAAAATAAAATAAAATAAAATAACTCGGGAGGGATGAAGGAAATTGGAGAATTGACTCATGAGAGGTTAGCTTCAGGATCCAAGGCTACCACAGCCTTTGGAGATGATCCATTCATTCTAAATGGCTTGAGATAGCAGCAGCTGCTCTGGGAATGCAGATGACTTAGAAGATAGGCAGATCCTACACTCAGGGACCACCTGGGTCCCAAGCCATTTGCACCATGGTGACCCTCGCCAGAACATGTTATACCAGACTTGTGGTGGCTATCATTGACCTACCTCCAGGAGATTTCCTTCCTCAAAGAGATCAGTGCCCTTTTCCACCTCAACTACTGTCTGTGGATTAGGAGGCGTCAGGGTGCCAGTTGATATTCTTTCCTCCAATTTCCCAGTCCTGTCTCCTCTGTTCCCAGGACCCCCCTCACACGTGTGCCCCTTCTGCATTTGTGCACCGGGAAGCTTTGATCCTGATCTGATCTCCTGCCGTCTTACTGCCCTGACCTGCCATCTTGCCACCTCTCAGTTTTTACCCACATCATCACCTCTGCACCGACTACACACCCTTCCTTATCTCACCCTCTTTAGGGAATCGGTCCAAATGGACACCATCCTTTAGGCACAAGTCTTCCCCTTTGTCCTCTTTCCGATCATGGCTTAACAAATCCAGATCTTGGATTACTCCCACCATCCAGTGCCTCCCCACAACACGCAGCTGAATGAAACTAGAGAAACTCAGAACTGTGCCGATTGGCTTTACTTCAATTTCATTAAACGATCCCAACCCGGTCCTCATTGCATCAAGGCATTCCTCGAAGTGGCTCCTTCGGCCACTCGCAAGAATGGCTCTTCATCAGTGCACCAATACTGGTGAGCACTCACAAAGTGAGACCCAGCGGAACAAAGTATACAGTTCCAATATTGTCAAGAAAAATGCTTTAAAGGCTCCCACTGACCACTCTCAGGTCTCATTTACGTCTGATGGAGCAAGCGTGCTATCCAGCTCTTGACAGAGATGATGGATTCACGATGCAGAAGATATTTTTAGATGTGGTCAATGTGGGAAGTGTTTTTACTTGATTAGGCTTGTTTAAGGGCTTTGCTTTTTTTTTTTGCCCCAATGGGAAGAAGTGAGAAGGAAAAGGATAGGGAAGGGAGGAAGGAAGAAAGGAGAGAGAAAAGAAAGCAAGATCATTGAGGTATCTTCTTTTTAGAGCATAGGAGGAAGGTCCAAAAAGAATAACAGGCAAATAGGACATCCTTGAAAGCTATGCATTGAATTGCTTACATATTTAAAAAGAAAAGATAGCTGTTTATGTCAAACCAGTAGACATTTAGTAAGCACCTACTATGTGCCAAGAAATTTGCTAAATGCTGGGTTCACTAAGTAAAGCAAAACTTGTCTCTGCTCTTAAGGACCTCATGTTTGAATGGGGGAGACAACATGCAGAAAACAATGAACGAAGAAGATATATGGAGCTAATCTCAGAGAGAAGATTAAGGAGGGCCAGGAAAGCCTCACAGAGTAATAATATAAAAGGATGAGTTGGAGGTTTCTATGCAATCCTTTTTTTCTGTTCTCTGTTCATGGGAATATCCATTTTATTTGGGTTTTTTGTATGTTAAGAATAAAATGAATTTTAAAAAAGGATTATATATATATATATATATGTAATAATAAAAGTAGCTGACATGTATAGATCACTTTAAGGTTTGCAAAGCACTTAACCAATATCTCATTTCCTCTTCACAACAACTCTGTGAGGTAGAGGCCATTAATATCTCCATTTTATAGATGAAGAAACTAGCCAAGAGAGGGCAGGCAACTTTTCCCAGGATCACATAGCCACTGAATACCTGAGGCAGGATTTGAACTCGAGTCTTCCTGACTCCAAGTCTGGGGCTCAATACACTATGTCCCCTAGCACCTGTGTGTGTGTTTTGAATATATTTATTTATGTGTAGTAAAAGGTAAGCTCCTTGAGGTTAGGGATTGCATCATTGTTTTTCTCCTTGTATAGCCAGGACAGCACTAGCATAGTACATCACTTGAAAAGACTTATTCAACTGAATATATATATATATATATATATATATATATATATATATATATATATATATATAGTGTGTGTGTGTGTGTGTGTGTGTGTGTGTGTGAAAGAGACGGGGGACAGAGAGAAAAGACAAATGGGGAGAGAAGAGAGAGGACAGATGGAGAGAGAAGAGGGGAGAGAGAAGAAGAGACAGATGGAGGGTGAAAGAGAGAAGAGAGGGGAGAGTCAAGAGGGGGAGAGAGAGACAGACAGCCAGACAGAGAATAGAGACAGACAGAGAGGACAGATGGCGAGAGAAGAGGGGAGAGAGATGGAGAGACAAGGGAGGGAAGAGAGAGAAGAGACAGATGGAGGGCAAAAAAGAAGTGAGGAGAGAGACATGGAGATGAGGGGAGAGAGAAGAGAGACAGGACAAATGGAGAGAGATGGAGGGTGAAAGAGAGAGAAGAGTGGAGAGATATGAGGGGGAGAGAGACAGAGAAGAGAGAAGAGACAGATGGAGGGTGAAAAAGAAGCGAGGAGAGAGACATGGAGAGATGAGAGGAGAGAGAAGAGAGACAGACAGGACAGATGGAGAGAGATGGAGGGTGAAAGAGAGAAGAGTGGAGAGATATGAGGGGGAGAGAGACAGAAGAGAGAGAAGAGGCAGATGGAGGGTGAAAGAGAAGAGAGGAGAGAGACATGGAGAGACAAGAGGGGAGAGAGACAGACAAGAGGGGAGAGATAGGGGGGAGAGAGAGAAGAGACAGGACAGATGGAGAGAGAAGAGGAGAGAGAGAGACAGAGAAGAGATGGAGGGTGAAAGAGAGAGAAGAGAGGAGAGAGGCATGGAGAGACAAGAGAGGGGAGAGAGAGAGAGAGGAAGCACTAGGGGACCATTGAGTTTTGTCTTTATGTAACCTGAGCTACATAGTTCCTGGTATACTGAAAATGCCTAATAAATTTTTGTTGGTTTGATTTGAGAGGACAGAGACTGGACCCTGTGTGTGTGTGTGTGTGTGTGTGTGTGTGTGTGTGTGTGTGTGTTGCTATCGATGGTAGAACACAAGCACCTCGAGGGCAGGGACTGTTTGGTTTTTGGCTTTGTCTAGCCAGCACCAAGCACAGCAACTCAGACCTGGTAGGCACCTAGTAAGTGCCTATTGAATTGAAGGACCAGAGCGCTAGTTGCCATGGGGAGGAGCTCCAGGTCCTAAGTCTGGAAGCCCCAGAGAAGCTCATACTTTCACCTTGTGTCAGGTAAAAGCCAAACTTCTCCCCAAAAGGGCTGTCACTCATGTTTTAGTTTTGGTTGGGGCATGTGCCATGCTGGGGTGGCAGAAGCGGACGTGAGACCTTTGACTGGTGAAGCTTTTGTTGTAGTTAAAAAGCTGTTCATGGAGCTGGAAGTAGAGTTAAGCCAATGGCAGGACGATTGGTTTCTCTTTTTATTCCTTTAACCATAAATGATGGAACCCCTTGAATCGAGTCCTCCCCTGGGCTGCCAGCCTCCTGGCACCCTCCTTGATCCTGCTGGTCCTTGGCGAGCACGTATACTCTAACTCTGGGAGGATGCTCAAAGCTTCTGCATGTTGTCTTAAAAATCAACAGAGGAAGGGAAGGGATGTACCCCCGAAGGGAGGCGTGGGCTTTTGGGGTATGGAGAGAGAGGAGAACCTCCTTCCACAAAGCGGGGTTCAGGGGAGACAGCAGATGTAGCGGGTTGGCTCAGAGAGAGGAGAGGGGGTTTGCAGATTTTACCTGCAGGCCAGCACGAGTCCGTCAGAATGAAAAGGACCATTTAGGAAATGACACGTTTTATCTGTCAGTGATCATGAGCTGCTGGCTGACTCCTTCAACATGTGGTTCTGTTTAACAGCCATTCCTGTATCCCTGAGCTCTGCAAAGATTCACAGGGACCAGCAGTACCGGCCCCACAAGAGTTGTTGTAGGGGTTTAACCGGCTGAGAATCTGCGCAGTGTTTTACGTTTAAGAATTCTAGACCTTCTCCCTTCCTCCACCTCCTGGTTTTTTCAGAGTGAATGAAAAACTTGCCTGAAGATGGGTGAGTTTTTCAGTCCTGTGTGGCCCATCCTTTAGGCTCTGCAGGAGGGCTGAGGATCATTTTCCTCAGGGCAGTGCTTTTGCCCTATATCTGAGAACAATTTTAGGCAAGATCAGCTGCTGTTGAGCCCAGGAAACGGCTGCTCTCGATCTGTGGTTGCCAGGTAAATGGCAAAAGAGAGTCCAGAATCAGGGAGAGCCAATGACGGGGCTTCGGCCAGAGTCGCCTTAGGAGGGGCAAAGGCTGCCCCTTGGCCGGAGCTGCTTTCCCATTGGCAGCTTGACTATACAAGGGCATAAAGGAGTTTTGTCTTCTCCACAAAGAACTTGATGGCATCTGGAGGGAAGTTCAAGGTCCCCAATACAACTCGGAGGGAATGAGCATCTTGGGGGAAGGGGAGAGCTTTGAAATGACTTCGTCTCTGTGCCAGGACAGCAGCCTGACTCTCCCAGACTAAGCCTCTGTTGCGCCAGCTGGGCTTTTCCTTTGCTAACTTTAAGCCCTGTGTGTTGGATAATGGGCAGAACTTCCCAACGTGCTCATTCATTCATTGATCTATCAAACATTTATTAAATGTCTACTATGGGGCAAGTGAGAAATGATGTAGCACTGTGGCTAGGGAATAGGTCTCTTGAGTCAGAAAGATCTGGGTTCAAGTCTCTGAACATTTCATGGCATGTAGCAAACTCTTAACACATTTTATATTTATATATTTTTCTGAATTTTATAAAGCCAAACCAAATAAATATTTCCATATACAAAGAAAAAGAAAAGAGAGTACATAAGCGAAATCACAAATCTCCGATATATTTAGCTTACTTTTCCTCATATCTGAAAAATAAATCCCATCCACAAGTGGTCCAGAACCTCCCCACACTCTGCATCTTTGGAGATATTATCAGGGAGACCAACATGGAAAATGAAGTCTTTCATATTTCACTTTCTGGAGGCAACACAGTTTATTCTTCCAGCATTAGTTCTGTGGCTGTGACACATAGTAGACTCTTGCACACACTAGCTGGGCAAATCATTTGTTTCTCAGTGTCCTAGACAATGAAGATGAGATCTGCCCTGGTGAAGGGAATTTGCACATCAGGAATTTTGCCTTTTCATATAATAACAGGTCTGGACCCCAAAGCATTGAAATCAACAGCCATAGGAAACTTGAATGTGAAATATCATGGGCATTTACGTGGCACAGTGAATAAAGTGCTGGGCATGGAGTTAGGAATACTCATCTTCCGGAGTTCAAATCTGGCCTCAGACACTAGCTGTGTGACCCTAGGCTAGTCACTTAATCCTGTGTATCTCAGTTTCCTTATTTATAAAATGAGCTGGAGATGGAAATGGCAAACCACATCAGTGTGTTTGCCAAGAAAACCCCAAATGAGGTCATGAAGAGCTAGATACAACTAAAACAACTGAAAAACAAAAAGTAACACATCTGGACCAAAAAGAATTTAAATCTCTACTCATGGAAAGCTTGAAAATGAAATCCCTAATAGCCCCAAGGAAGTGAGAGCAAAGCCAAAGGGAGGGGTATATTCATTCACAATATACCAGTCCAATCCAACAAACATTTATTAAGCCCCTCTTCCCATTCAAGACACTGTGCTAGGTGCTGGAGAAACAAGGACAATCAGTCCTTGAAAGCTTCAAGGAGCTGACATTTTGCAAAGAGTACTCTTTGGAGGCATTGCTTTCTTCACCTATAAAATGAGAAAGATGGAGGATTCCAAGATTTTGAAGGGCTCTTCTTGTTCTAAACCTGGAGATGGTAGGAAGTTCTGAGGGAAAGCTAGCCCAGTGGAGGGCAGAATGAAAAAGGACCTTGACAAACACGAGATAATTTCACAGGAACAAATGGAAAGTGCGCAAGCAATGATTTAAGATTTGAATTCCCAGAGCTGGAGTTAGTCTGCATGGATAGAGGGAGTTTCCCTACTAAGGACCTCATAAAGTCAATGTAATCAATTTCAAGGAAATCTCAGATCTAGTTGTTTTTTTTTGTTTGTTTTTTTAAGTACTGTCCTAGGTGCTAGTAGGGAGACAGAAGTAAAAACAAAACAGTTCTTGCCCTGCAGAAACTTTTGTTTTCATAGAATATAAAGAATCCTCTCCTCTCCTCTCCTCTCCTCTCCTCTCCTCTCCTCTCCTCTCCTCTCCTCTCCTCTCCTCTCCTCTCCTCTCCTCTCCTCTCCTTCTCCTTCTCCTTCTCCTTCTCCTTCTCCTTCTCCTTCTCCTTCTCCTTCTCCTTCTCCTTCTCCTTCTCCTTCTCCTTCTCCTTCTCCTTCTCCTTCTCCTTCTCCTTCTCCTTCTCCTTCTCCTTCTCCTTCTCCTTCTCCTTCTCCTTCTCCTTCTCCTTCTCCTTCTCCTTCTCCTTCTCCTTCTCCTTCTCCTTCTCCTTCTCCTTCTCCTTCTCCTTCTCCTTCTCCTTCTCCTTCTCCTTCTCCTTCTCCTTCTCCTTCTCCTTCTCCTTCTCCTTCTCCTTCTCCTTCTCCTTCTCCTTC